>NW_027420298.1:0-122759 GCF_009905375.1 Apium graveolens
AATAATAACTCAATTAATGAAACAAAAAAGAAGCGAATTTTTGAACAGAATCCAATATTTATTGAAAGGAAGTTAAAAACAAATGATAAAAATGTTGTATGATGAAGAGAGGATGAAGATAGAGATGAAGATGGGTAGAAGGGTGAAGAAGGAGGTGTGATGATTAGGGTTAAAGGAAGATGGGGGGCCGACTCTCATCGAGAGAGAGGGAGAACTGATTGACCAATTTTTTAATACTCTTTTTGACATATAATTCTAAACACTCTTTAGCCTTTCCGGGTTTTTGCATCTTCAAATTCCTTAATTAATAGAAAGAACTTAGGTGTGTGTAATGTACATAATTATAAAAATAAAAATAACATACAACAAACTTCTTGGTAACTTCTTCAGCCCATTTCGAATTTTGTGCAAGAATGGCAATACACGTGTATGCCCAACTGCCCATTTTGAACGAATAGTCGCATTCAATATCTTCACTGTTGTATCATTGTGTATACTATAAAATTAATTTTAATGTAGTCAGTCATAAACACAAAAGCTTCATAATCTATGAGCTAATCTTATTCATATTTTTCACATACATTTTGAAGTTGAATGAGATTTATACGATAAACATATATAAATAATTACTGTCCCACTTGGAATTTGATGCGGCATGGTGTTCTTGGTTTCTTTTCCCTAAACTTGTGATCGGAATGTGATCTAGGTCATTTCCATGCCCGAGTCTCTATATTGGTCTTACAAGTGTTTTTGGTAATCTTACGGGTGTTCTGATTGCGTGGAGAAGGTAGACTAGGTGTTCGTAAAATAGCACAAGTTCTTCGACTAAGTCCACGACCACGTCCCATGTCTCTGATTAGCATTTTCCCTGCATACTACAAAGTAATTAGAAAATATTTCCAAGTAATTAGATATCATTCATGCAAGATACTAAATATAACAAAAAAAACATAATTTCCAAGTCAGATAAATCATCAAAATAATGGAAAACTAATAAAACAAGATCAAAAGCATTGATAAAATTCTACATACTCTCATTTCATATCATACGATTAAACTTAGAAATCTTAATTAGTATTCGTAAATACAACTCATAGAGAACTAACAACATTAAACCCATATCAAATAAAGACGCAAATAAACCCCCCTCTAGCTCTTACGCAAACATAGGTATACATAATCGAAACTTGATGTACATGACACAAAATAACAATACAACTTACTAATTGTATAATTTACATATTTTATTCATATTAAATCATAAAAAATGAACAATAACAACTAATGAAGCTCAAAAAACTCAAGCGTTTGAAGAACATATAACATTGAGATTTAACTCTTACCAAGTTCATAAAAAATTTATAAAATATAGATGAAAAACACATTCGGTTATTAATTTACTATAGAGAGCCACGTTTATTCTCTCCTTCTCCATCATACTTATACATATATACGTATAAACATGAATACACCCTACACATAAAAAAAATCATATGAACAACACAATTGAAACAAATTAAGACAGCCACATTCATTCTCTCTATATATCACACTCATACCTATAAATATATATATATATATAAATAAAAATGCATATATATGTATAAAGAGGAACAAAAGATATACATATAAGAACACAGAAAATAAATTAAATAAGTTAGCAAATATAGGTAATTAGGATAACGCATTAATGTTATATATAGTCTATATGTGGTCTTATCTCTTTCAAATTAGTTGTTGATTAAATGTAATCCAACTAATAAATTTACAGTTTTAGGACTATATTTTTTCAAATCTAACCTAAATAATTTTTCTAATTTATTTACCCAAAAGTAAATGATTATTTAAAGAATACTTATAGTAATTATTGAACTTTTGTAAAATGGTTTAGAGTTTCATGCAATAAGGGAAAATATAATAGGTTCGTATTAGTTTTCATTCTAGGAAAATAACGACATCATATTTACTATATACACCCTTTTATCATCTATGCAACTCATGACAGATACTTAATTATTTAATAATGAATAGGAAAGTAGTGTGTTGTTTCAATTAAATGGCGGGTCATTATTGTACTTCTAAGCATTGCATATTTATTTATACGCATTTGTATACTTATTTCTTATTTAAATTATTAACATATTTAAATTTTGTATAAATTAGTTGTACTTTCTATATATTTACATGTTTACTTAGATGTACTTATATACTTATTTCCTATTTTATTAACCTACTTTAATATTACACATTAATAAAATATTAATCAGATATTCATATTTATGATTAAACGAACACAAAACTAGTATATTCTCATTATTGGTTTTCTTGAGCTTTCTAGGACTTACTTAAAGTTTCTCATGTTAGCTTTAATGTTGATATATCATAGAAATCCTTTAGAAAATTACTCCATTCACCACTTGATTAATAAAAAAGAGAGTCTTTTAACTGTTAGTGGATTTCCCTTCAAAGTCTTAGTTATTAAGGTAAGATAACATGTATGGTTCTATGTATCCAGATTCCATAATCTTTCAAAAATCTTGAGATTCTTACAATACCGAAATCGATTTTCTTGTTTGTCTCCATGCCGACGCACATTAGCAACTTAAATTTTTTATTAGCTCTAATCTCATTAATAATAATGGCTCTCGTTCATAAAAATTATCTGATCATGTAAATGTATTTGTTACATTGACACACACTAGAAAGACCCTACCTTTGTTTGAATACTCAATTGATTACAATTATTTCCCGTCATACCAGAAAATTTTGATCGCAACATATTTTTGTGAAAGTCATCTCTAAATCACAAAATCTATAATACCACTTTCTAAGAATTTAAATGTATAATAAATTATTGGAGATTACGCGAAAGAGTTTTTTTTTAAGTAATTCCATACAACTTACTCACACAAAACATATACATAAAACTTCCAACTGCAATGAAATAATTTGATCATTTTCTATGAATACAAAACTTAGAAGATTGTCATATTTATGCGGCTAGGTCTACATGGAATTTACAAGAATATTCGCACCTAAGTTAATATGTAATTGAATAAGTACATGATTTAATCACATATAGAAATGCAAAATTATGAACTCGAAGACTATTCTATTTTCATAAAAATACAAATTAAAGTGTATCTTAGCTTGTTTTAAAACAACATACATTTATAATCTTCATATGTACTACCTTTAGTTAGCAAGGAGAGATTCTTTAAAAAAATTGGATGAAATTTTCCGCATTGAATTTTTTGGCTCTCCTAAATTCAATTGATTTTGGTCAAATTTATTATTTGGAAATGGCATGAAATTTCCTATAACTTTTAAAACTTTTGGGGCAAAAGTTGGTGGAAATTCCCCTATTTTGAAATTTATATTTCTACACAAATCCGTTTATGTATCTAATTTGGCCACATTCAATTGTATTTAGTATATTCAGAATTTTTAATAATTTATTTAAACTATTTAAATGTTAGTGAATATTTTAAAAATATGTATACACACAATAATAACATTCATCCCAACTACAAGTTTATATGGTATAAAAATATATGTGATGAAAGAACTTTTATTTAAATTTTATGATACTTCCGTGAAATTTAAATATATATTTATAAAAAAAGTTTAAAAAATTATGAAAGACATTCACTATATTTTTTGACAAAATATTAGTGAGCTAATAATTAACTTGTTTTTGAATCTCTACATTAGAGTAGGTAGTATGATTACATGGGGTTATAAATTTAAATTTTAGGGTATCGATTAGGATTTTAGTTTTTAATTTATATCTCATTTATTTTGAGTAATCTATTACGGATGTGATTATTCGAATTATTTTACAAATTCGAATTTAGGGGTTGAGATTCTTACCATAGAGTGTTCCTACTATTTAGAATAATATTAGACCATCCAACCACATGGATGTTAAAATGGTTACAAGAAAATGTTATATACAAATTTTAACAATTTTTACTCATTAGACCTCGATTATTTTAACAAATAAGGTATCATTAACTTAACTAAATATCTCACCACACAATCTTTTTCGTGGAATTTATGCTCAAATTGACCAACTTCATGATTTTAATTTTTTTATTAAAATAACAAGTTGTTAATATAATTTATATATTTTTAATATTATAATATTTGTAAGAAAAAGTTAATTAATTACAATTTTAATTTTCTAGAAATTATAAGAAAGTATAAGAAAATATTAATCGACACTCCTAAATTCGAACGGTTACAGTTGAATTTAGTGCCACTTCGTAGTCCCCTTGCATTAGATCTAACACACAAAATTTAACCCCTAAAACACTCATCCAATGGTTGAATTTATATTTAATAAAACCAAATTATAAGTAAAAAAACAACACTCATCCAATGGTTGAATTTACATTTAATAAAACCAAATTATAAGTAAAAAAACAAAAAAATGATAAAATAAAATTTTTAACCCGAAGCCCTCCTTTCACTCACGTAACCCACCCCTTCTCTTTTTCTCTCTCCCCCTCTATTTCTATTTGTGTCCCTCCCACCATCTTACTCTCCTCCTGAAGGTAATAATTCGGTAGAGAGCTAGGTAGATAATTTTTCAAAAATTTCCATTTTCTTGATTTTAATTCGAATTAGACTTTTTACTTTAGGTTGTTTTTCATGTGTTTTGAAGTTACGAATCGATAGATCATTGAACATGAGCGTGTAGATAATTTTTTCATGATTTATGATTGACTGTGTTGCTCCATTTACATGCTTGGTATGTGGTGGGGAAATTGTTTATATTAAGGTTTTTTTAGTTTGGTGAATTTTTTGTTAATGTTGTTTTTTTCTTTACAGACGTTCAATTGATTTTGGCCGGAATCGGTTAAATGCTAGTTATTTGTAAGTTTGGATATGAATATGAGATTGTTGGGTCAATTTTGAGTGTATTAAATTGAAAAATTGAACTGAAAACTGAGCTTTTTTGGAGAAATTAAAGCTGCTGGAATATGACTGGACCTGGGTAAACTCACCGGAATCTGGAAATTTTCCAATTTCCAGCGAGAGATTTGTCTCTTAAAACTGGTGTTTGTTAATTCAACCGAAGGTGGTGGAATTTAGATTCGCATCTTTGACCATATACGGTCAATTTAATTTTAGGCAGACATTTTAAATTTATTCAAAATATTTAATAGTTTGGGCGGGATTTTCAATTTTTTGGTGAAAAGTCAAATTCGACTACCTTGGTCAAATTTGGCCAGTTGAATTTAAGCGGTTTTTTTTAAATGGTCAAAATTAGCTGGTCCAATTTACTTTAAAATGACTGACTTACTAAATATTCCTCCCGTATCATGACCGATCCAGAAACTAAAAGATACGACCGTGTCCTGACATATTTAGGTAAATGCGAGGACTTTTGGCCGGTCGTATTTACCTGTTTTTCTTATAGTGATAGCTCATCTAAATATGAGGGGTTTGTTAAAATGACGTAATATATAATTGATCTACATGTTAAATGACTTAATCAAGGGAAAGATGGGATCTAATAAATTCGACATCATAAACTTTGAAATTCTTGAAGAATTGCCCTCACCGATTTTCCAATTTTCAAATAGTTCTTGGCTAAATGATATTATACTTCATTTTGATGTCTCTCAACTTTGTTTCTTTCATTTTGTACTTAGTGGTGCAACAAACCATATGGTTTCTCTAACCCTCTCAGTTATCTACCTCTCTTTCACCTTTTTCAGTTGATGGAAGTGCTTTGGGCGTGGATCCTATCACGTTTTGCCTTTCCAATTAAAATTCAAATAAATTCTCTTGTGTAATAAAGAAATATTTAATCTCATTACATCCTTTATTTCACAAATTCCATATATTGGCATATTAGTTGTTGTATGTTCTTGCAATGACTTGGTTTGCCAAATGTTCATGGTTGTGGTGGTTAATATGTTAAGAGACACCAACACCAAAGGTAAGTCTCATCTGGAGAAAATTAAGGGTTGAGGTATTGTTTCGACCACTTCAAATTGTTTTCATCTTATATCCTTTTCATTTATGAAGGAATCATATGTGCAAAGTTTATATGTTTTTTTAATATTTTTTGTTTTAATAAAATTATTGTTGCTTGATTGTCAGGTTTATTAATTATATCATTCACCAGGATTTAATTAAACATGGGTTTTTAAAATATTTTTTATTTTTGTTAAAGTATTGTTCCTTGATTAGGTTATAACTGTTCCAGTCATACCTGGTAACGCTTTAAGAGGACATAAGAGAAACTGCAATAGATTAGTTATTCATTCTCCTAATTTTTGTAACTTAAATTTTAGGGAATGAATGTACTAGTACAACGGATTAAGCATCATCTCTCCCAAGAATTTGAAGAAGGAAGACTGTGCATCTTCACCAGTGTAACAGATTTTTTCTTATGTACACACATTTGCAACATGATGCTCTATGATATGATACATTATTTCTCTACTTGTTTGGGGTCAACTTCAACTTTATACTCACATCCGTGTGCCTCCAGACTCAACTGCAGTTCAGAAGTACACGGTTTAAGTTCCAACTGTATCATTACTGCAAATGTTTGCTTTCCAGCATGGGTGATGGACCCTGGACCTGCTGTGCATTATGGGTGTAAATTATTAATATTATCAAAACAATTCCATTAGTGTTGCAACTATTCTGAATTTTCAGATGTTGCCAGTAGCCGTGAACCATTTGACCTCTGTGAACAACATTATGGAAATTCCTTTAACCTCCAAGGCCTATTTAACCAGCAGCATAATTCAGAGCACAAGCTCCTGATTAGCATATCCAGACGACTGGGGCACATGGCTCCATGGGCCCACATGATGAATTGAAGAGGAGAAGTTCCAAAGGTTCATCAGATGTGAATTCAGGAGCAGTTCTCTAGGCTCATCAGATGAGTAATCCAAAAGCATGAGAATCTCTTAGGTTATTAGATTTTTAACCAAAAATGAGAACTTTATAAGGTACATTACAAAAGGACAAGTGCAAGAGGATAATTGGAATTTAAATCGAAAAGGGAGAAGGTCTAGCTGTCTGTCTCTCACATGATAACTACAAAGAGAGAAGTTTTGCAATGAATAGACACAAAGAACAGAAGCAAAACCTGTAACTAAATATCAAACATGTATAAGTATCCCAGACAAGAAAAGAAAAAAGCTAGATGAGATTAGATGAGATTGTCAAGAAGTGTATCTTTACCGCATATGACAAAAGAAGCAAGGTCTATCGACTCTATAAACCACTAAAAAAATTTAATCTTTTTACGTGGTTGTATGCATGATGAAGTAGACTTTCGGTGATGGAGCTTAAAAGAAAGAATTGTAGCAGGTCTATTGTGTAATGATTGATGATGATGAAGATAACTCTTTGTGTAATGATTGATGATGATGATGAAGATAAATCAACAAAGATAATAGTGGAAATGATGATCCAATCCTCAGCAAAAGTTCTTAACAAATTCCTATATGTTGACACAATTGACATCACAACGTAGAAGCAATAGTGTAGGTGGGCACCAAAAATATACGGAGTCTCCATGACATCTATAATGCAATAAGTCAGCTCGTACAAACAACCTTTATATGGTTATTCCTTTGTTTTGTTTAATGATCTACTAAAATTTTAGTAGTGCTTGAGTCACTTTCAGAAGATAAAGAATTCTCCCTAATTTAGGAATCTAAAAAAGTAGATGAATAATATGTTCTTACCTGTGTGCCTGAACTTGTTGCTGATCTTCTTCTTGTTGGGACCCAGGTCGGTCTTGGCTTTGTGACTGTCCTTGCAGAATGAATGTTGGGTATTGGCCTTGGTGTTGCCCTTGATATTGTTCTTGCTGTAGGCGAAACAATAGAGTAAAACTACTCAAATTTCAGAAACTAAACATGTTAACATGTTGATGCTTTAAAATAATTAAAATACTAATTTTTAAAAGAAAAACAAAAAATCAAAGAAATTATAATATATTCTAAATGCATTTCTCAATGTAAAATTAATTCTGCTGATCCCCAAGACCTTAAATCTTGAAACACTACAAAGTGTCAAATTTTATTTACAATTACAAAATTGAAAGCCTTAATATCATAAAATGAATCCATATATAGTTTAAGTTGGTCACATAGACATATTTTAAATATATATTTCATACAACACCCATAAAAATATAATTAATTTCCTACAAAGAGAATAATCACATGAGAGTTAAAAGAATTATCTCAAGTTTATCATTACCTAAGCTTAGAGTTTATAAGGGATAACACAAGATTGTGGGGGTACTTGTACAAATAATACACATATTTGTGTAGAAAAATTTTAGTGGGGTTATTAAGACATACATCTAACATAATAGAGCTAACATATGTGAATTTAAACTTCTACGGATGTTTTTAAGAAGTACGAGTGCTAGAATTGAAATGGACGTTCTACATTCTTCTTACCATCTTCATTTTTAAAAAATAAATGCCAAAATAGTAATATTATAATTTGAATAAATATTTCATAATATATAGATTTTTAAAAGTAAGTCATATGTTTGGGAGAATATTATATTGGATTTTGAAATGATGCAAGTATAATCAAAATTATTTAATTTTCTATGCGAATAGAAGATGGACAATCATAGATAAAAAACAATAATTAATGTATTATACCTACAAAAACCATCTCATAATCTTCTATATTATGTGGCTTCTCAAACAAACATTTTAAAAATATTTTGAGTTTAAAGCTAGTATGATTAGGCTCATAAATATATTCTATTGAATATTGTATAATTTTTAAAAATAAAATACAATATAAAATATTATGGTTATAATAGTTTGATATTTTGAGTACAAGCATGTAGGTAAAACATGATAATTATTGTTAATCATTTAAATTATATAGTTATTTAAATGCTATAGGGAGAAACCATCTATACTATACTATTATAATTGATTGGTTTGGTCGGTGCTTAACACATTCCTAAAATATTTGCTACCACCTTCCAAAAAAAATTAAACACATATAATTTATTAAAATATTTAATTTATGTATCCAACATAACTACAAACTCTATCATTTGTACTACTTATATCTATATTATACTACTTAAACTCTAACTTCTTTACAAACTCTACTATACTACTTACATAAAAAAATAATTATATCATTAATTTCATATTTACAATAAATATTTTATAATTTATTTTCTTTTTATGAAAATAAGTAATTTACAAAAGTATGACAAGAAATATTAAAATTACCGGGCACCGCACGGGTTATAGGATAATTTATCGTACAAAATATATTATTAATTAATAACATATTGTTCAATTTCAATTAATTTAATAAATTATTTAATAATCTATTATTCTATTTTATATATTTTTTAAGTGTTTTACTTTTAATAAAAAAAGGTTAATAAGAATTTGGGCGATTAATAGAGTTTGTAGTTAAATTTGATATATAAATTAATTATTTTAATAAATTATATGTGTCTATATTATTTTGAAAAGTGCTAACAAAATTTTAGAATAGTGTTAACCAAGATCAAATCAATCAATTATACCATATTTTCCTTGAAAAATGTCAAAATTAATCCGGACAACGCACAGATTATTAAATAATTTATTTATTTTTTATAAAAATAAGATTATACTAATAATAGGAAAAAAATATTAAAATTAATCCGTGCATCGCACGGGTTACACGCTTGTATAACATTAAAGAAGAATTCAATTATCAAATTATTAGTAACTTTATTTTCTGTGAGATACGAAATAAGGTCATATATATGTTTACTATAATATTTTTGTCCGAATTAGAAAAAAAGGATTGAAATTTAAGTATCTAATTATAATCATACATAAAAAAATAAGCGTGCTCGTTTAAATAATTATCTTTAGTTTGGTTTCGTTTGAGGGATGCCATCAGTGTCGAGGAACAGTAATAAAATAAATATTAACTTTCTTACTAATATTAACTTGCACTTGAATAATTAAAGAAAAAAACCTTTTGCTTTAATTTTGTTGATTTGTAACAAAGGGACGTTAAGTTTTTTTAGCTATGCGTGTAGGCTTTATGACCGGTAAGTCCACTGGTACAATTAGACGCAATTAAAACATAAATAAGACTGAACCTTTTGAACCAGGGCACATCAAATAACAAAGTTTAGAAACAGTTATATATTAATACTATTTACACATGAAGATGAAAGGAAGCCGATCAAATTGCTCAAGAAGTATGATCAAAGAAAAAAAAAATCGAAGGAAGGAATTGAAAGATGGAGAAGGGATCACACCAAAAAGAACAAAAAAAATAATGAATCGATGAGTTAATTTCTAGAGTTCATATACGCATTTTGAATTCAAGGCCTTTTCAATTTATGGGTATTATGATTAATTGATTTCAATTGTTTAGGTATAATGTAAGACTTTATTGTTAAGGTGCTTTTGTACATGTGTTGATATACTCATACCTATCATCTCACCTATCATATCACTTCTTAATCCCATAATCTTACTCAGGCCTCTTTAATACTTAGTTATATATATATAATGTATACTGTATAACATTCCCCCGTTTATCGATCCCCATCAATGTATATTGTTACTCGAATTTATGACAAATTAGCAAGCCATCTGGTTGTTTTTTAACATGTCATAGAGCCATATCAGCACTCGGTTAGTCCATTTAAATATGTTGACAGTGATCATGTAAATGCAAGTTAGTCGACTGCCAAACTTTTTGAGTTCAATTACCCAACTACAAAGAAGTGAGTTCAATATGTTTTAGGCCTATTAACCAGAATAAAGTAGTTAGATTAAAGGTGGGAGTATATAATATATATAGATAAATAGATCGGGTTTTTAATAAATATGTTTGTATTGGATTTTAATAAGCTCACTTCACGAATGTTGTTTAGCCCAAATACGATCAATGATTTATCTTGAATGCGACTTTAATATAGTACTAACTAACAACTTATGTGATGCACGAGTTTATATTATTGTGATATAAATAATGCAATGATTCTAATATGATTTTAGTGCAAATAATAATATTATTTTAATTGGATATTAATATATCTAAATTGGATAAAAATATATACTGTAATAAAGCACTAAAAAAACTATTATATTCCATATTAGAATTTAAGCTATCACTTAAATTGGATTTTTAAAAAATATATTTTATTAGGATTTTAGTAACCCATTTATATCAAATCCATTGATTCTGAGTAGTTAATCCCATTGTAATGACCAACGATTTATCTTAAGTTCGGCTTTATAGTAGTATAGAATATCGAACAACGCATGCGATGCACGAGCTTATTTTAATATATAGTTGTAATGTTCTGAATCTAATATGAATATATTGTGCATAATAATAATTGAAAATTAATAAATCTAAATTGGATATAGATATATATTATTTAAAGAATTATCAAATTATTATGATTACAGATTCTAAACTTATAATATATCACTTTGTATTAGTTTTAAGATGATTGTTTGTAATGGATCTTAATAAGCTATCATGTTTATACCATGTAAGCTCATCTTTGTATTAGATTTTAATAAGCTCATTTTTTCTGTCGAGGCCATAATTCTCATGAACGATTTATCTTGAGTTTGGTTTTAATATAGTAGTATAGATAACATGTGCGATGCACATACTTATTTTAATATGGATGTTATAATATTATATATGACTTATTATGATTTTATGTGCATAAAAATAATATTTTAGTTCGATAATAATAATCCTAATTTGGACTATAGATATAACCTATCTAAGGATTAACGAATTATTATGATTTCGGATTGTAAATTTATACGCTGTCACTTTGTATTGGTTTTACAGGATTGTTTGCATTAGGTGTAAGCCCATCATACCCAAGTCTGTTGATACCAAGTAGCTCATGTTTGTAGTAGAATTTAGTAAGCACGTTTTACTAAGTCTGTTGGCCCCAAGTTTTCCCGTTTGAGCATATAATACCGACCTACGATTTATGTTTAATTCGTTTTAAAATATTAGTATGAAAATAACAACATGAAGTTATCTTTAACGACATATGCTCCTTGCCTAGAAAACTTGTTCCTCTCAATTAAAAATAGAAGACATTATCCATCCATATGAAGAGACACATGAATTGCTAGTGGATGGTACCATGGAGATTAAAAATGTTGAGGTATGATCTTTGTAACAGCTGCATAGAATTTTATACATACCTCTGTCCATGTATCATGGTTCGATACTTTGAGAGTAAGATAAAAGAAACCAAGTACCTTTTTAAGTCCCTGCTAATTCACTTTTCCATATTATGTCCTTGTCGGAAATGTTTTTTGTTACACTTAAAATTCTTTATAAATTCCTTACTGTGTTATCTACATTTTTATGAAATGTACTTGTATATGTAAACAAGAATGCTTGAACTATCTAACACATCGTGGCCCTGGCTATCAGCCAAAACTAATTAGGAGTCTATAAGAAGGCTTATGTAATCCTCAAAAAAGTAATTAGGTAATGGGAAATGATTTTTCTTCGTGAATTGTGAATTGTGTATGTGATTATATGTATGCAGTAAAAACACATGACACAACAAAAGGAACCAAAGTAAAAAAATATATTGGTACATGTTTCACGCGAATATTTTAATAGATTAATTAGTCACTAATTAATATATTGAAATAGGCATAAAAAACCTACTATTCAATTTATTTCTCTGACACTAATTTTTTTTCGTTCATGTTACTAGCCATTTGTGACGTGATCTGTTTTCAGTGATCTGCTCAATCCTCTAACTTTAGATCTAGCATGTCATTAAGCTACAAGTGCTTATACTTTGTCCTTTGTCTAATGTTTTCTGTTCTTCACTTCCAGATATTTCCATCTGATATGTACATTAGTGAAATTGTTGATGCTGCAAAGTCGGTTCAGGTATATCTTGAAAATTTTCATCAGAGTTGGTCTGGTACATTGAGTTCTCACCAGAATTACCATGTGATCATACAGTTTTAAAGAATCACATGAAGTCTCATCTGAGCATTCTTTATAATGTTTATTGGAATTATCTTATTAATTATCAGTATAAGCTATATATGACCTGCTTATTATCTTTAGCTATATATAAGCTAAGATCTTGCAAAGCTTGACTTGTTTTTAGTTTGTAGATAAGACATGAACGATAGAATCAACAATTTTCACTGATGCAAAGGATTATGCAATGATGTTGGTCTAGAGCGTATATAAGTTCCAATGAAATGATGTTGCTCATTTTGGTTAAAAATTTCTCAATGAGAAATATGATTAAGGTTGATTTACAATAGAGCCGACAATTTCGTACAATTGACACGATAATTTTGTATTTGTGTTCACCTTTTTGGTATACGAACACGAAAATACACCCTTAAATTCAGTGTAGGTTTTGGGTTTACTTTTGGGTACATGACATGAAACGAAAATACACGAAGGGTTAAATAATTAAATAAATATTTCAAAATTTTATAAATACATATTGGGTATAGAAGTTTTAATAAACAAAATAGAAAATAGTTTCAAATTTGAGTTCAATAAAATTTGACTACACTTGACTCATTATAACTTTAATCACTTGAGACTCAACTAGTAAAACTTTAATCGAAAAGTTTGGTAATTAAATATTTTTATTTTATATATATATTATGGAAAGTTACATGAACCACACACAAAAAGTACACGAAGATTTCATAGTGGCTCATGGTTGGCAGAGGTGATGCTTTCATAAAAGTACATCAAAGCTGGCCATTACATGGTTCTCCACTGAAGCTAGTATCCCTCAAGAAAATCTAGTCCACATTCGAAGGAAATTAAGTTCCTTATTTATTGCATTCACAACATTCATATAAGTTCCTTATTTATTGCATTCACAACATTCATATTTATAAATGTATGAATCTATACAAATATTAGTAATTTTTGTGTTAAGTAGTGAAATGATGTCAAAATATGGTAGAAATGTATGAATGTATGTTCTCTATATGTTGTCGGAACACACAAAATTAGCCTTGGGAATTGCAATATCCTAATTTTACGAAGGCAGGTATCCTTTGTTAAAAGTAATCTAATTTCTAATTCTTATAAATTATCTGGTAGAGTATAGAAGATTCTAGTCAGAAGTAATGCAAGCACAGATTCAAGTAATCAGTATAAGCAATGAAAAGTTTCCTGATCTTATTCATGAACCATATTAATGATGTAAACTAATAGTCTTCTTAAGTCTTGCTATATAAACTTATTAAAGTGAACAAGTGATAATATATAAATTAAAGCATTCTGCCTTCTTTGTCAATACTGATTCCAACAAATTTGGTATTAGAGCCAAAACATTAATCCAGACCCCAAAATAATTAAAATTCATAAACCCTTCATTATATACAATGACAGCTTCTAATGAAGCATTATTCAACTATGCACAAAACAATATTCCAATTTTCAATGATGAAAGCTATGATTTCTGGAGCATCCAGATGAAAACATTGTTCAACAAGGAGTTAGCAAAGCAATCTTTCCCCGTATTATGGGAGCAAAAACATCAAAAGAAGCATGGGATCTTTTGCGAAATCAGTTTTCAAGGTTATGAAGCAGTAATTTCAGTAAAGCTGCAATCACTATGGAGATAATTTGACAATCTGCAGATGAAAGAAGGTGAAAGTACTCTGGAATTCTTCTTTAAGGTGTCAACAATCATTAATCAGATTCGAAGTTATGGAGATACCTTGGATGATAAAAAAAGTTGTCCATAAAATTGTAAGAAGCCTGCCAGCAAAATTTGAGCATGTGGTTGCAGCAATTGAAATTTCTAAGGACTTTTCTAAATTAACGGTGGATGAACTCATGCGTGCTCTTGAATCTAACGAGGAAAGAATTCGTAGATTCTCAAATCAGCCCCTGGAATAAGCTTTTCAAGCAAAAATCAATATAAGAAACAAAAATGATGTTGCACATGAGGAGAACGAGACACGAAGAAACTACAACAGGAACCAAAATTTTAGAAAAGGTAATCAGAATTTTCGAGGAAGAGGAGGAAGAAGAAATTTTAATGAAAGAAGCAACTTCAACAATTCCAAATATATGATTTGCTAGCGATCAAATCATGAGTCGAAAAATTGCAAATTCCGATGCAAAAGGTGCAAAGTTTCTAACCATTCTCAGAGAGACTGCTGGTTCTAAAACAGAACTCAAGGAAATGCAAATTTTTCAGAGGAGATTAAAGAGCCACAAGTGACATTTTCATATATGAATGACCAGCCAGTACATCAAAAGGAGTGGTATATTGATAGCGCTTGTAGCAATCACATGACGGGCAAAAAGGAGCTTTTTTCAGAACTTGATAAAAGATATAAATCTAAAGTAAAGATCGGAGATGGGAAAATGTTGAAAATTGAAGGCAAAGGGATCATTACCTTTTATTCTAAAGAAGGTAAGTCTTTAAACATTACTGATGTTCATTATGATCCTGAATTAACTCAAAATCTATTGAGTATTGGACAATTGATGCAAAGAGGTTTTTCCATAAATTCTGATGAAGATCATTGTGTTACTTTTGATTAGAAAAAGAAATTCACAGTGGCAAGAGTTAGAATTATTCCAAACAAAACTTTTCATTTAATAATGCCATTGGAAGGTGACGTTGCTTTAAAAGTTGTGAAGAACGATGATTCTTTTTCATGGCATCTAAGGTACGGGCATCTTAACTTTAAGGACTGAAGTTATTAAAAGAGAAAATTATGGTCATAGGTCTGCCTTCCATCTCAAAAAACAGTGAAGTTTGTGAAGGTTGTATATATGGGAAAATGCACAGATTGCCTTTTCCCAAAACTGCTTGGAGAGCAAGGGCTCCGGTCGAACTAGTTCATTCAGATATATGCGAAACAAGGACTCCTTCCATCAATGGCACCAAATACTTTCTCCTATTCGTGGATGACTACAGAAGAATGATGTGGGTATATTTCTTGAAGGAAATATATGAGGCATTTAACTCTTTATCCAGTTCAAGGTGCTGGTCGAAAATCCAAGTAAATTTAAAATAAAAACTCTCAAAACTGATCGCGGTGGAGAGTGTATATCTCAAACTTTTCTTAGTTATTGTAAAGAAAAAGGCATAAGGAGGCAGCTAACGGTAAGATATAGTCCTCAGTAAAATGGCATCACAGAATGGAAGAATCGAACAATTGTGGAAATGGCCAGAAGCATGTTTAAAGAAAAAGGATTGTCAAATATTTTCTGGGCAGAAGCTGTTAATACAGCTATCTACCTTCTGAATATCTCTCCAATAAAGGCAGTGTTTAATAAATCACCTTACGAAGCTTGGCGTAGGCAGAAACCAGAAGTACATCAACTCAAAGTATTTGGATGCATTGCATATTCTCATATTCCTGCACAACATAGAGAGAAATTTGATGAGAAAGGTGAGAAGCTGCTTTTTCTTGGCTACAGTGAAGAATAAAAGGCTATCGTCTTTTTAGTCCTGCCACCAAGAAATTTGTGATCTCCAAAGATGTAATTTTTGATGAAAAGAAACAATGGAACTTTCAAAATAATACATCTCAATCATCACTTCAGAATGTGGCAACAATTTCTCCAGAAACTTTGGAAGATGTTGTCATACCAGAAGAAGGATCAAGATTCACAATTGAAGATACTACATATACAGAAGTACTCAGACATCGTTCAATTCAAGATATTTACAATTCTTATAATGTGGCATTCTTTACATGTGAACCAAAAAAATTTAAGGATGCTGCAAAAGAAGGAACATCGAGAAAAGCAATAGATGATGAGATTACAACAATAGAGAAGAATCATACATGGAGACTTGTTGATCCTCCATAAAATAAAGATGTCAGAGGACTGAAGTGGGTCTATAAGACAAAATATAATAAAGATGGAACAGTCCAAAAGCACAAAGCAAGATTAGTAGCTAGGGAGTACTTCTCAGCAATCGGAAATCGATTTTACAGAAACTTTTGCTCTAGTAGTACGCATGGAGACAATAAGATATGTACTTGCTAAGAGAGACAGTAAAAAAGAGAGACAAGGGCAGGAAGATTAGAGGGGGATAAATTGTAGAAAATACATAGACTAGAGCAAGTCTTCTAGTAGAACACAAAAATACACTACTTCTTACATTGTAATTCACCTATGTGATTTTGATATAGTGGATCTCTTTTAGGTTGGGCTACAAATCCTACCCGCGGTTTTTATCCTTTACAGGATTTTCCGCGTTACCAAATCCTGGTGTTTTTTACTTGCTATTTTCATTACGGTTATAATCCTAGTTCTTTCATTAAAAACTTATAAATATATTCTTAGCATTAACACACATAAATTTGGTAAAAACAATTGGCCCCGTCTGTGGAAAATTGCTAAGAATTTCTACACACCTACATCATGTCCACCAGTGAACGACCACGAAACTCGAAAAACACAGAAGGCAACGCTTCCAACAACGAGGAGATGGCTGCAACGTTGAAAAAGCTACAGTCAGAGATGGACAAATGCAGTCAGATTTTGATGGAAAGAGCCACACACAAAACTGGCTAGTGGAAAGGTACTTAGCTGGTTTCGATGTCTACTAAGGTTTCTACTAAACAACATGTGTAAGAATTAGGTACAAAGGTAAATAATCGTGAGAGTAAATTAGAAGCGCAGTGTAACAAGAATGCAGAACATGACTTGGATGATGGAAAAACTGGAAGAAGCGAACTTCAAAAAAAAAACTAATCCACAACTATGTTCAAATGTAATAAAAAATAATATGTAGTCAATAATAATACTTGTAATTAAAACAAAAAGAGAAACAATAGGTCATAAGTAAATGCTTTTAATAAAAAAGGGCCAAAAAGAATATAAATGAATTTTATAATCTTTTGAGCATATTTTGTGATTATAATATAATAGGTAATTAAGGTTGGAGGCCATGGAAAAATCATTTTAGAGGAGAACTTAGAAATCATATAATCATTAATTAGAATATAACTTATGATGTTATTAATTTTATATTAAATTTTCTTCTATATCATTGAGAAACGATGTCCAAAATGTCTATATCTCACTTGTGTACTTTCTAAATACCTGTTTGTATTAATGTCACCAATATTAACTTACGACCAAATATGTCAGATTGTATGAGTCTGAGTCGGAAATGACTTTTCTATCTATGATAATGGTCGTTACCGATCAAATAGGTCGTAAATAACTTTTTCATTTTCTTGAGTATTGGCCCCACCCATTTACATGGCTCGATGTTTAATAACGTTTGATAACCGACCAACTTTTTGGTTACTTTTAAATCTATAATTCACCTTTGCTTGGTCCAAGTTTTTCCTACTTGGCATGTATGTGCCACATGTCACGCTTGACTACGATGTCACGATGGTCGGTTTTAACTTTGTTTTGTTGGTCTTGTTCATGTTTATACACAAACAAAGAAATATTTTCATCAATTATATCCCATCACAATGTAACCAACCAACTTCACAAGAAATATTGTTGAAGATGGTCATAAATAGTCTATTTTGATCATTTTTATATTACACCATTTTATTTTTTGGAAAAACACTAATATATTATTTGAAATTATATAATATAATATATATTTTGCACTAAGCTATTTTTTATAAATTACATAATGTGGTTGAAATAAAATTGTTGTATTTAGTACCAATTCTTTACTCCTATAAATTGTTTAACTTAAGTATTTAGAAATACATATTCCATAAAAAATAAGTAAATTAGTTTTAAAAGTTCAAATTTTGAATGATTCATGTAGAACTTTTAAATATTACTCTCTCGGTTTACAAATGGTTTGGTATTAAAAAATAGTGTAATTTTTAAGAAAAAAAGTAAGAAAAGTGAGTAAAGTGATGGTACTCCTCAATATTATATATATATATAGGCGCTACTCCAATAGCAACCTCCTTATGATGAAAACTAAAAACTAAAATAATTTGTTTTAAATCATGTCAAAACATAGCACATATAGTATGCAAATTGATCGTTACGAGATGGAAAAAAATATAGTGAAGTCGGATTTCAAAATAAGTTCACCGATTAACGGGAAAAATCAAATCAAAAACAGAGGGGAAAATCCAGAATTATGTGTACGAGAAAAAAGCTGGAATTATTTGTACGAAGGAGCATATTAATCCTGTGTACTACATTAGGGGGCCTTAGATTAGATTGATCAAAGGGCTGAGATTAGTTTCTAGTTTTTATTTTAATTTTAGTTTCTATTTGATTATTTGTCTGTATATATATATATATATATAACTAGTGTAGTGGAAAAGATAGTGGATATAAGGGAGTAGTTAATTTCTATATAATAAAATTTTACAATTTTGAGTAACTTTGAAACTGTATAGAATTGAGACGGAGATAGTGGGAAATATGCACTGATTACAAAATTCAAAAATTTATCATTTGTAATTGTGTTTTTGGATAACTAAATAAAATAATAAATTTAATAAATATTTTATTTTGATATTTATCATACAACTATAAAAAAACAAACAAAAAAGTTATTTCTTTATTTTTAAACCTTACAAAGAATATGAACAAAAAAAAATAATAGACAAATAGAAAAATTACTTGATTGAAGAATATTAGGTAAAGAAATTTCTAAGAAATTTCGTAGAAAATTCTAATGTTTTATATACCAGGGCCTATATAAATTAAGGGTGTTGCACATACTCCATAATCCCTAATTCCTTGACGGCCGCCCCAATGTTACCATATTCCACAACTTCAAAATTGAGTATATGACCAAACAATTGAGCTGCAAAGATGGTGAGGAGAGCGCATCTGGGGAAGACATCAGGGTCTTTGTGCTAAAGGTACAACTAATTTCTAATAAATAAGATTTTGATTTAACTTTTTATTATAGGTTGCCACTTTTAATCCTTAAATTTTTTCATATGTGTAGCTTTATCACGGATTGTTCATTATACATCAAAGATCTAGGTAGGTATACATACTAATTCTCTTTTTGATTCTTTTATATTGACTTTTATTTATTTTTATTAAAATAGTGTAATGTTTTGCACAGGGGGTGATAGGAAAGGTCACTCTATCTGATTATTCCATGTCCTCAGATTTCTTGCATTGGTGGCCTTAGCAGTTGCGACTAAAGGGAGTTCTGCATAATCTTGCCCCAAAACTAGAAAAAGTCCCCCACTGTAGCAAAACTCGTATTAGGTCATCTGATTCGAATGAGGGTGTCATCTGATTATCCAAGGAGGTCAGTAGTCATCCTCTTTGTCACTGTCCTTGTTGTACTAATTTTTTTAATTATCTATTATCTTTTAAATTCAAGCAATGTAATCGTAGTAACCGGTTTCCAAATAATAGATAAATTAGTATCATGTTAATTATTATTAATCAAATATTGTTAAATTTGTGAGGATCTATATGCAGATATCTTAAATTGATAATATTAGTTATCTCTTGTATACATTACTCAAAACAACAACAAAGAAGAGTTTATTTCATTCACTTTTATATAAATTAGATAGCCATAACATCTTTTTATTGATTATTAACTATAAATTAAATTCTGAAAATTGAAATAAGTAACAATTACTTTAGGTAGACAAAAATTTTAAATAATATCTATCCAACATTCCTATCAAGCAAAGTCTATATAATATGTAATATATCAAATGTATAATAATTTCAAACTAATTTTACTTTACTTATAAGTATTGTTTTGTATGTCGTTTAAAAGCCTAGCACGTGTGGAGATAAATTTAAAATAAATTTAGTTGGCCAACAATTATCCAAAACAAAAATAAACTCCAACGAACCCAAAATTTAATCTATAAAATAAATTGCTAATCCACAATTAAATTCAAATGTAAACAAAAACAATATGTAATCACAAAGAAATGCTTTTAATGAAAAGAAAAGGAGAAAAAATGATAAGTAGTGCACCAATCAGATCTAATTATGTAAAAAAAGATTAGAAAAATAAAATTATTATCATTATATAGGGATAAAAAAATATAAATGAATTTGAGAATCTCTTTATCACATTTTCAATTATAATATAATAGGTAATTAAGGTTGTAGGCCATGTGAAAATCCTTTCACAGGAGAGTATAAAAATCATCTATGTCATTGTGAAATACTGATGAAAATGCCTATGTCTATAGCATTCTTGGAAAACTCTACTTTTTCTTGATTGACCAATTTTTTATTTATTTTTTTGCCAAATTTATAACAAATTTCATTAATAACATGAAAAAAACTCAATCGGTACAAAACCCCTAATTGATCATGCAACCAGGCTGAAAAATAAATAGACGAACTAAATAATTAGCCTGTTTATTTTCGGATTGCTTAACTAACTGAATAAAAATATTCTAAAAATTAAAAATGAAGATAATGGTTTCTCGAGCGATCCAGCCTACATCTCCACCGAAAACAGTAGTTTCACAATTGACCCTCACATTAATTCCATGGATAGTACAATGTTCAGAGGACTCAATTACAAAAATTGAGAGGGCCTTCGTGTTATGAACAAAAATATTTTGTGAGAGGTGAGCACATGCGATTTTCACTACCGTATCAAAAGCACCCCAACTATCTACCTGTCGGACACCAGCTATAAACCTACCGAAAGTGTTGTTGATGCAAGATATCCAGATCTCCCAATATACCGTGAAATCCATTTTCAACACATCGCATAACGCGAGACACATCGCACAAAGTGAGACAATCAGACACATAAATAATAACTCAATTAAACGAAACAAAAAAGAACCGAATTTTTGAACAAAATCCGATATTTATTGAAAGAAAGTTAAAAATAAATGATAAAAATTTTGTATGGATGAAGAGAGAGGATGGAGATAGAGATGAAGATGGGTAGAAAGGGTGAAGAAGGAGGTGTGATGATTAGGGTTAAAGAAAGGCGGGGCGGCCGACTCTCATCGAGAGAGAGGGAGAATTGATTGACCAATTTTTTAATACTCTTTTTGACATATAATTCAAAACACTCTTTAGCCTTTTCGGGTTTTTGCATCTTCAAATGCCTTAATTAATAAAAAGAACTTAGGTGTGTGTAATGTACATAATTATAAAAATAAAAATAACATACAACAAACTTCTTGGTAACTTCTACAGCCCATTTCGAATTATGTGCAAGAATGGTAATATACGTGTATGCCCCAACTGCCCATTTTGAACGAATAGTCGCATTTAATATCTTTACTGTTGTATCATTGTGTATACTATAAAATTAATTTTAATATAGTCAGTCGTAAACACAAAAGCTTCATAATTTATGAGCTAATCTTATTCATATTTTTCACATACATTTTGAAGTTGAATGAGATTTATACAATAAACATATATAAATAATTACTGTCCCACTTGGAATTTGATGCGGCATGGTGTTCGTGGTTTCTTTTCCCTAAACTTGTGATCGGAATTTGATCTAGGTCATTTCCATGCCCGGGTCTTTATATTGGTCTTACAAGTGTTTTTGGTAATCTTACGAGTGTTCTGATTACGTGGAGAAGGTAGACCAGGTATTCGTAAAATCACACAAGTTCTTCCACTAAGTCCACGACCACGTCCCATGTCTCTGATTAGCATTTTTCCTTGCATATTACAAAGTAATTAGAAAATATTTCCAAGTAATTAGATATCATTCATACAAGATACTAAATATAACAAAAAAAAGACATAATTTCCAAGTCAGATAAATCGTCAAAATAATGAAAAATTAATAAAACAAGATCAAAAGCTTTGATAAAATTCTACATGCTCTCATTTCATATCATACGATTAAACTTAGAAATCTTAATTAGTATTTATAAAGGCAACTCATAGCGAACTAACAACATTAAACCCATATCAAATAAAGAAGTAAATAAACTCCCCCCTCTCTAGCTCTTACGCAAACATAGGTATACATAATCGAAACTTGATGTACATGACACAAAATAACAATACAACTTACTAATTGTATAATTTACATATTTTATTCATATTAAATCATTTTTCTACATCATTATTTCAAAATGAAAGCATTTGTCATCACAAAAGATAACATAGAAAATGAACAATAACAACTAATGAAGCTCAAAAAACTCAAACCTTTGAAGAACATATAACTGTGAGATTTAACTCTTACTAAGTTCATCAAAAATTTAAAAAATATAGATGAAGAACACATTCGGTTATTAGTTTACTATAAAGAGCCACATTTATTCTCTCCTTCTCCATCATACTTATACATATATTTGTATAAACATGAATACACCATACACATAAAAACAATCATATGAACAACACAATTGAAACAAATTAACAAATATTTAATATTAAACATGTTGATTTAAGACAGCCACATTCATTCTCTCTATATATCACACTCATACCTATAAATATATATATATATATATAAATGCATATATATGTATAAAGAGGAACAAAAGATATACATATAAAGAACATAAAAAATAAATGAAATAAGTTAGCAAATATAGGTAATTTGGATAACGCACTAATGTTTTATATAGTCTATATGTGGTCTTATCTCTTTCAAATTAGTTGTTGATTAAATGTAATCCAACTAATAAATTTACAGTTTTAAGACTATATTTTTTCAAATCTAACCTAAATAATTTTTCTAATTTATTTACCCAAAAGTGAATGATTATTAAAGAATACTTATATAGTAATTATTGAATTTTTGTAAAATGGTTTAGAGTTCATGTAATAAGGGAAAATATAATGGGTTCGTATTAGTTTTCATTCTAGGAAAATAACGACATCATATTTACTATATACACCCTTTTTATCATGTATGCAACTCATGACAGATACTTAATTATTTAATAATGAATAGGAAAGTAGTGTGTTGGTTCAATTAAATGGCGGGTCGTATTTCTAAGCATTGCATGTTTATTTATATGCATTTGTATACTTATTTTTTATTTAATTATTAACATATTTAAATTTTGTATAAATTAGTTATACTTTCTATATATTTACATGTTTACTTAGATGTACTTATATACTTATTTCCTATTTTACTAACTTACTTTAATATTACACATTAATAGAATATTAATGGGATATACATATTTATAATTAAACGAATACAAAACTAGTATATTTTCATTATTGGTTTTCTTGAGCTTTCTAGGACTTACTTAGAGTTTCTCATGTTAGCTTTAATGTTGATATATCATAGAAATCCTTTAGAAAATTACTCCATTTACCACTTGATTAACAAAAAAGAGAGTCTTCTTAACTGTTAGTGGATTTCCCTTCAAAGTATTAGTTATTATGGTAAGATACCATGTATGGTTCTTGGTATCCATATTCCACAATCTTTCAAAAATCTTGAGATTCTTACAATACCGAAATCGATTTTCTTGTGTGTCTCCATGCCGACGCACATTAACAACTTAAATTTTTTATTAGCTCTAATCTCATTAATAACAATGGCTCTCGTGCATAAAAATCTATATGATCATGTAAATGTATTTGTTACATATGTAAACAAGAATGCTTGAACTATCTAACACATGGTGGCCCTCGCTATCAGCCAAAAGTAATTAGGAGTCTATAAGGCTTATGTAATCCTCAAAAAAGTAATTAGGTAATGGGAAAGGATTTTTCTTAGTGAATTAGTGAATTGTAAATTGTGTATGTGATTATATGTATGCAGTAAACACACATGACACAACAAAAGGAACCAAAGAAAAAAAAATATATTTGTACATGTTTCACGCGAATAGTTTAATAGATTAATTAGTCACTAATTACTATATTGAAACAGGCATAAAAAACCTATTGTTCCATTATTTCTCTGACACTAATTTTTTTCGTTCATGTACTAGCCATTTGTGACGTGATCAGTTTTCAGTGATCTGCTCAATCCTCTAACTTTAGATCAAGCATGTCATTAAGCTACAAGTGCTTATACTTTGTCCTTTGTCTAATGTTTTCTGCTCTTCATTTCCAGATATTTCCATCCGATGTGTACATTAGTGGAATTGTTGATGCTGCAAAGTTGTTCACGTATATCTTGCAAATTTTCATCAGAGCTGGTCTGTATATTAATGATAACAATCAGATATGCATTAACATTCATTATAGGTTAGAAATTATTACCATGTGATCATACAGTTTTAAAGAATCACATGAAGTCTCATCTAAGCATTCTTTATAATGTTTATTGGAATTATCTGATTAATTATCTGTATAAGCTATATATGCCCTGCTTATTATGAACTTCTTCAGTTACTTCATACTTTTGAGCTAACCATTGGCCAGGAGTGCCATGAAACTATCAAGTCAAATTTATTAATAATCAATAAACAGTTATGCAGTAAGATCTTAGATAAGGTTCCTCTTAAATCTTAATAGTGCAACTTTATGGGAAGTAAATATTTTTTTTCCAGGACTATATGCTCACCTCTGCCTTTGCTAGAGACGAGGTCTCCGGTGGAGCATACTAAGGCGAGTTATGGTGAAATTGGCAAATAAATCAAGGTCAGAACTTTTCATAATTGAAATCCATATAACAACATGCACTCTCGCTTTCTTGTAAGATGTATCTACTTATTTGTAACTATGAGCTCTCTTAGCAGGCAAAGATTTATGTTGCAAATTTATTAACCAATATAAGTTAGAATAACATTGTTATAAGCCCTCACTTCTCTAAGCAAAGAGTATTGATCTCAGATCTTTATTTTAAGTAAGTTAGAGAAGTCACCTTTTTGTATACGAACACGAAAATAAACGCTCAAATTCAGTCTAGGTTTTGGGTTTACTTTTGGGTACATGACATGAAACGAAAATACACGAATAGTTAAATAATTAAATAAATATTTCAAAATTTTATAAATACATATTGGGTATAGAAGTTTTAATAAAAGAAAATAAAAAAATAGTTTCAAATTTGAGTTCAACAAAATTTGACTACACTTGACTCATTATAACTTAATGACTTGAGACTCAACTAGTAAAACTTTAACCGAAAAGTTTGGTAATTAAATATTTTTATTTATATATATTTTATTGAAAGTTACATGAACCACAACACAAAAAGTACACGAACACAAGACGACACAACACGAATCCATGGGTCATGTTTGGGTTGCAGAATGTGGTGCAACTTAAGTACTTATTACTCCTGTTTTACCGAGTGCTTAAATTTCCTCATATTGTATCCTTTTATACATCATTTGGTTGAAAGTGTCTCTTCTGTTTATAACATGTTGCATAAAAGAACAGCTAGTATTTCAGAGTTTCCAAGATTTAAAAATGGATCTTCTTATAAATAGGCACTCCATTGAGTATATAGAAAGAGATGATTCCATAGTGGCTCATGGTTGGCGGAGTTGATGCTTTCATAAAAGTACATCAAAGCTGGCCATTACATCGTTCTCCACTGAAGCTAGTATCCCTCAAGAAATCTAGTCCACATTCGAAAGAAATTTCTTTGAGCATTCTTTGCGAAGTTGAGGTGAGTTACGTATGGACTATTAAGTTCCTTATTTATTGCATTCACATCATTCATATTTATAAATGTATGAATCGATATAATTATTAGTAATTTTTGTGTTAAGTAGTGAAATGATGTCAAAATGTGGTAGAAATGTATGAATGTATGTTCTCTATATGTTGTCGGAACACACAAAATTAGCCTTGGGAATTGCAATATCCTAATTTTATGAAGGCAGGTATCCTTTGTAAAAATTAATCTAATTTATAATTCTTATAAATTATTTGGTAGATTATAGAAGATTCTAGTCAGAAGTAATGCAAGCACAAATTCAAGTAATCAGTATAAGCAATGAAAAGTTTCTTGATCTTATTCATGAACCATATTAATGATGTAAACTAGCTAATAGTCTTCTTAAGTCTTGCTATATAAACATGAGATATATCAGTTGTATTAAAGTGAATAAGTGATAATATATAAATTAAATCATTTTGCCTTCTTTATCAATACTGATTCCAAAAAATTTAGTATCAGAGCCAAAACATTAATCCAGACCCCAAAATAATCAAAATTCATAAACCCTTCATTATATACAATGGCAGCTTCTAATGAAGGATTATTCAACTATGCACAAAGCAATATTCCAATTTTCAATGATGAAAGCTATGATTTCTGGAGCATCCAGCTGAAAACATTGTTCATCTCTCATGATTTATGGATTTAGTAGAAGATAACTACGAAGCTGGTGTTACGCAGGAAGAGATAGCATCCTGGTCAGTGGCTAGGCATGATGAATTCAAAAATAAAAAGAAAAAAGATGCAAGAGCTTTGCACTGTATTCAATAAGGAGTTAGCAAAGCAATCTTTCCCCGTATTATGGGAGCAAAAACATCAAAAGAATCATGAGATCTTTTGCAAAATCAGTTTTCAAGGTTACGAAGCACTAATTTCAGTAAAATTCTAAGTATTCTGGAATTCTTCTCTAAGGTGTCAACAATCATTAATCAGATTCGAAGTTATGGAGATACCTTGGATGATAAAAAAAGTTGTCCATAAAATTTTAAGAAGCCTACCAGCAAAATTTGAGCATGTGGTTGCAGCAATTGAAATTTCTAAGGACTTGTCTAAATTAACGGTGGATGAACTCATGCGTGCTCTTGAAGCTAATGAGGAAAGAATTCGTAGATTCTCAAATCAGCCCCTGGAATAAGCTTTTCAAGCAAAAATCAATATAAGAAACAAAAATGATGTTGCACATCAGGAGAACGAGACACGAAGAAACTACAACAAGAACCAAAATTTTAGAAAAGGTAATCAGAATTTTCGAGGAAGAGGAGGAAGAAGAAATTTTAATGAAAGAAGCAACTTCAACAATTCCAAATATATCATTTGCTAGCGATCAAATCATGAGTCGAAAAATTGCAAATTCCGATGCAAAAGGTGCAAAGTTTCTAACCATTCTCAGAGAGACTGCTGGTTCCAAAACAAAACTCAAGGAAATGCAAATTTTTCAGAGGAGAGTAAAGAGCCACAAAAGGAGTGGTATATTGATAGCGCTTGTAGCAATCACATGACGGGCAAAAAGGAGCTTTTCTGAAAACTTGATAAAAGATATAAATCTAAAGTAAAGATCGGAGATGGGAAAATGTTGAAAATTGAAGGCAAAGGGATCATTACCTTTTATTCTAAAGAAGATAAGTCTTCAAACATTACTGATGTTCATTATGTTCCTGAATTAACTCAAAATCTATTGAGTATTGGACAATTGATGCAAAGAGGTTTTTCCATAATTTTTGATGAAGATCATTGTGTTACTTTCGATAAGAAAAAGAAATTCTTAGTGGCAAGAGTTAGAATTATTCCAAACAAAACTTTTCATTTAATAATGCCACTGGAAGGTGGTGTTGCTTTAAAAGTTGTGAAGAACGATGATACTTTTTCTTGGCATCTAAGGTATGGGCATCTTAACTTTAATGGACTGAAGTTATTAAAAGAGAAAAATATGGTCATAGGTCTGCCTTCCATCTCAAAAAACAGTGAAGTTTGTGAAGGTTGTTTATATGGGAAAATGCACGGATTGCCTTTTCCCGAAACTGCTTGTAGAGCAAGGGCTCCGGTGGAACTAGTTCACTCAGATATATGCGAATCAAGGACTCCATCCATCAATGGCAGCAAATACATTCTCCTATTCGTGGATGGCTACACAAGAATGATGTGGGTATATTTCTTGAAGCAAATATATGAGGCATTTAACTCTGTTATCCAGTTCAAGGTGCTGGTAGAAAATCCAAGTAAATTTAAAATAAAAACTCTCAAAACTGATCGCGGTGGAGAGTATATATCTCAACCTTTTCTTAGTTATTGTAAAGAAAAAGGCATAAGCAGGCAGCTAACGATAAGATATAGTCCTCAGTAAAACGGCGTCGCAGAATGGAAGAATCGAACAATTGTGGAAATGGCCAGAAGCATGTTTAAAGAAAAAGGATTGTCAAATATTTTCTGGGCAGATTAATACAGCTATCTACCTTCTGAATATCTCTCCAACAAAGTCAGTGTTTAATAAATCACCTTACGAAGCTTGGCATAGGCAGAAACCAGAAGTACATCAACTCAAAGTATTTGGATGCATCGCCTATTCTCATATTCCTGCACAACATAGAGAGAAATTTGATGAGAAAGGTGAGAAACTACTTTTTCTTGGCTATAGTGAAGAATAAAAGGCTATCGTCTTTTTAATCCTGCCACCAAGAAATTTGTGATCTCCAAAGATGTAATTTTTGAAGAAAAGAAACAATGGAACTTTCAAAATAATACATCTGAATCATAACTTCAGAATGTGCCAACAATTTCTCCAGAAACTTTGGAAGTTGTTGTCACACCAGAAGAAGGATCAAGATTCACAATTGAAGATACCACATATACAGAAGTACTCAGACATCGTTCAATTCAAGATATTTATGATTCTTATAATGTTGTATTCTTTACATGTGAACCAAACAAAATTTAAGGATGCTGCAAAAGAAGGAACATCGAGAAAAGCAATGGATGATGAGATTACAACAATAGAGAAGAATCATACATAGAGACTTGTTGATCCTCCTGAAAATAAAGATGTCATAGGACTGAAGTGGGTCTATACGACAAAATATAATAAAGATGGAACAGTCCAAAAGCACAAAGCAAGATTAGTATCTAAGGGGTACTTCTCAGCAACCAGAAATTGATTTTACTGAAACTTTTGCTCCAGTAGTACGCATGGAGACAATAAGATATGTACTTGCTATTTGTTATATCAAGTATTTCTACGACATGACGACTAGAAGTTGCATGCGACGGGGGTGGACGAATACGTAAGACATGATCATTCAGGTGTCGACATGGACAGCTGCAAGAAGAGAGCCAAAGACGTGTAGAAGGATTCAATAACAAACCTGAAAAATAGGAGAAAAACATCAAAAAAGTGGAGAAGAACGTGGAAGATGGTAAGAGAGATGGGAGAAGACAAAATAGCTAACAAAAGGATAGAGGGCAATTCAAATAAAAAAGTGAGACAACGGCAGGAAGATTAGAGGGGGATAAATAGTAGAAAATACATAGACTAGAGCAAGTCTTCTAGTATAACACAAAAATACACTACTTCTTACATTGTAATTCAGCTACGTGATTTTGATATAGTGGATCTCTTTTAGGCTGGGCTACAAATCCCACCTGCGGTTTTGATCCTTTACGGGATTTTCTGCCTCACCAAATCGTGGTGTTTTTTACTTGCTATTTTCATTACGTTATAATCCTAGTTCTTTCATTAAAAACTTATAAATATATTATTAGCATTAACACACATAAATTTGGTAAAACTAATTGGCACCGTCTGTGGAAAATTGCTAAGGATTTCTACACACCTACATCATGTCCACCAGCGAACCAACACGAAACCAGACGAACACAGAAGGTAACGCTTCCAACAACGAGGAGATGGCTGCAATGTTGAAAAAGCTACAGTCAGAGATGGACAAATGCAGTCGCTTTTGATGGAAAGAGCCACACACCAAACTGGCTATTGGAAAGGTACTTAGTTGGTTTCGAAGTCAACTAAGGTTTCTACTGAACAACATGTGCAAGAATTAAGTACAAAGGTAAATAATCGTGAGAGTGAATTAGAAGCGCAGTTTAACAAGAATGTAGAACATGACTTGGATGATGGAAAAACCGGAAGAAGCGAACTTCAAAAAAAAACTAAGCCACAACTAAGTTCAAATATAATAAAAAATAATATGTAGTCACTAATAATACTTGTAATTAAAAGAAAAAGAGAAACAATAGGTCATAAATAAATGTTTTTAATAAAAAAGGGCCAAAAACAATATAAATGAATTTTATAATCTTTTGAGCATATTTTGTGATTATAATATAATAGGTAATTAAGGTTGGAGGCCATGGAAAAATCATTTTAGAGGAGAACTTAGAAATCATATAATCATTAATTACAATATAACTTATGATGTTATTAATTTTGTATTAAGTTTTCTTCTATATCATTGAGAAACCATGTCCAAAATGTGTATATCTCCCTTGTGTACTTTCTAAATACCTGTTTGTATTAATTTCATCTATATTAACTTACGACCAAATATGTCATATTGGATGAGTCTGAGTCGGAAAGGACTTTTCGATCTATGATAATGGTCATTACCGATCAAAAAGGTAATAAATAACTTTTTCATTTTCTTGAGTATTGGCCCCACCCATTTACATGGCAGCAACGGGAATGTTTAATAAATCACCTTACGAAGCTTGGCATGGGCAGAAACCAGAAGTACATCAACTCAAAGTATTTGGATGCATCGCCTATTCTCATATTCCTGCACAACATAGAGAGAAATTTGATGAGAAAGGTGAGAAACTGCTTTTTCTTGGCAATAGTGAAGAATAAAAGGCTATGGTCTTTTTAATCCTGCCACTAAGAAATTTGTGATCTCCAAAGATGTAATTTTTGATGAAAAGAAATAATGGAACTTTCAAAATAATACATCTGAATCATCACTTCAGAATGTGCCAACAATTTCTCCAGAAACTTTCGAAGATGTTGCCACACCAGAAGAAGGATCAAGATTCACAATTGAAGATACCACATATACAGAATTACTCAGACATCGTTCAATTCAAGATATTTATGATTCTTATAATATGGTATTCTTTACATGTGAACCAAAAAAATTTAAGGATGCTGCAAAAGAAGGAACATCGAGAAAAGCAATGGATGATGAGATTACAACAATAGAGAAGAATCATACATGGTGACTTGTTGATCCTCCTAAAAATTAAGATGTCATAGGACTGAAGTGGGTCTATAAGACAAAATATAATAAAGATGGAACAGTCCAAAAGCACAAAGCAAGATTAGTATCTAAGGGGTACTTCTCAGCAACCAGAAATTGATTTTACTGAAACTTTTTCTCCAGTAGTACGCATGGAGACAATAAGATATGTACTTGCTATTTGTTATATCAAGTATTTCTACGACATGACGACTAGAAGTTGCATGCGACGGGGGTGGACGAATACGTAAGACATGATCATTCAGGTGTCGACATGGACAACTGCAAGAAGAGAGCCAAAGACGTATAGAAGGATTCAATAACAAACCTGAAAAAGAGGAGAAAAGCAGCAAAAAAGTGGAGAAGAACGTGGAAGATGGTAAGAGAGATGGGAGGAGAAAAAATAGCTAACAAAAGGATAGAGGGCAATTTAAATAAAAAAGAGAGATAACGGCAGGAAGATTAGAGGGGGATAAATAGTAGAAAATACATAGACTAGAGCAAGTCTTCTAGTAGAACACAAAAATACACTACTTCTTACATTGTAATTCAGCTACGTGATTTTGATATAGTGGATCTCTTTTAGGCTGGGCTACAAATCCCACCTGCGGTTTTGATCCTTTACGGGATTTTCCGCCTCACCAAATCGTGGTGTTTTTTACTTGCTATTTTCATTACGTTATAATCCTAGTTCTTTCATTAAAAACTTATAAATATATTATTAGCATTAACACACATAAATTTGGTAAAAACAATTGGCGCAGTCGATTTTGATGGAAAGAGCCACACACCAAACTGGCTATTGGAAAGGTACTTAGTTGGTTTCGATGTCACCTAAGGTTTCTACTGAACAACATGTGCAAGAATTAAGTACAAAGGTAAATAATCGTGAGAGTGAATTAGAAGCGCAGTTTAACAAGAATGTAGAACATGACTTGGATGATGGAAAAACCGGAAGAAGCGAACTTCAAAAAAAAAAACTAATCCACAACTAAGTTCAAATGTAATAAAAAGCAATATGTACTCACTAATAATACTTGTAATTAAAAGAAAAAGAGAAACAATAGGTCATAAATAAATGCTTTTAATAAAAAAGGGACAAAAACAATATAAATGAATTTTATAATCTTTTGAGCATATTTTGTGATTATAATATAATAGGTAATTAAGGTTGGAGGCCATGGAAAAATCATTTTAGAGGAGAACTTAGAAATCATATAATCATTAATTAGAATATAACTTATGATGTTATTAATTTTGTAATAAGTTTTCTTCTATATCATTGAGAAACCATGTCCAAAATGTCTATATCTCACTTGTGTACTTTCTAAATACCTGTTTGTATTAATTTCATCTATATTAACTTACGACCAAATATGTCAGATTGGATGAGTCTGAGTCGGAAATGACTTTTCTATCTATGATAATGGTCATTACCGATCAAAAAGGTAATAAATAACTTTTTCATTTTCTTGAGTATTGGCCCCACCCATTTACATGGCAGCAACGTGAATGTTTAATAAAGTTTGATAACCGATCAAGTTTTTGGTTACTTTTAAATCTACAATTCACCTTTGCTTCGTCCCAGTTTTTCCTACTTGGCATCTATGTGCCACATGTCACGCTTGACTAGGATGTCACGGTGGTCCGTGTCAACTTTGGTTTGTTGGTCTTGTTCATGTTTATACACAAACAAAGAAATATTTTCATCAATTATATCTGATCACAATGTAACGACCAACTTCATAAGAAATATTGTTGAAAATAGTCATGAATAGTCTATTTTGATCATTTTTGTATTACACCATTTTATTTTTTGGAAAAACATTAATATATTATTTGAAATTATATAATATAATATATTTGCACTAAGATGTTTTTTTATAAATTACATAATATAGTTGAAAAAAAATTGTTGTATTTAGTACCAATTCTTTACTCCTATAAATTGTTTAACTTAATTAATTTAGAAATACATATTTCATAAAAAATAAGTAAATTAGTTTTAAAAGTTCAAATTTGAATGATTCATGTAGAACTTTTAAATATTACTCTCTCGGTCCCTTTGAAATATATACAAATGGTTTGGTATTAAGAGATAGTGTAATTTTGAAGAAAAAAAGTAAGAAAATTGAGTAAAGTGATGGTACTCATCAATATTATATATATAGGGGGCTACTCTAATACAAAACTAAAAACTAAAATAATTTTTTTGTTAAATCAGGTCAAAACACGCAATTCGCAGGGTTCAACAAGCAATCGATATTTCGGGCACATATGGAGAAAAATACAGTGAAGTCGGATTTCAAAAAAAGTTTATCGATTAACGGGAAAAAATAAATAAAAAACGGAGGGGAAAAACTGGAATTATGTGTAGCAGGGAGCATATATATTGTGTGTACTACATCTACGGGGACCTTGGATTAGATTGATCTAAGGGCTGAGATTAGTTTCTAATTTTTATTTTAATTTTAGTTTCTATTTGATTATTTGTATATATATATATATAACTAGTGAGTAGTTAATTTCTATATAATAAAATTTTACAATTTTGAGTCACTTTGAAAATGTATAGAATTGAGACAGAGAGAGTGGGAAATATGCACCCATTACAAAATTTAAAAATTTATCATTTGTAATTGTGTTTTTGTATTACTAAATAAAATAATAAATTTAATAAATATTTTATTTTGATATTTATCATACAACTATAAAAAACAAACAAAAAAGTTATTTCTTTGTTTTTAAACCTTACAAAGAATATGAACTAAAAAAAATAAAAGAGAAATAGAAAAATTACTTGATTGAAGAATATTACGTAAAGAAATTTCTAAGAAATTTCCTACAAATTTCTAATGTTTTATATATCACCCCTATATATAAACTTAAGGGTGTTGCACATACTCCATAATCCCTAATTCCTTGACGGCCGCCCCAATCTTACTATATTCCAGAACTTCAAAATTTAGTATATGACCAACCAATTGAGCGGCAAAGATGGTGAGGAGAGCGCATCAGGGGAAGATATCAGGGTCTTTGTGCTAAAGGTACAACTAATTTCTAATAAATAAGATTTTGATTTGCTTTGTATTATAGGTTGGCACTTTTAATCCTTAAATTTTTTCATATGTGTAGCTTTATCAGGGATTGTTCATTATACATCAAAGATGTGGGGAGTTATACATACTAATTCTCTTTTTGATTCTTTTATATTGATTTTTATTTATTTTTATTAAAATAGTGTAATGTTTTGCACAGGAGGTGATAGGAAAGGTCACCCTATCACAGTTGCGGCTAAAGGGAGTTCTGCATAATCTTGCCCCAAAACTCGAAAAAGTGCGGCAGCCATCACAGTTGACCCCACTGTAGCAGCACAATACATCCGTCTGTTTTGCCCCTTCTTCCCATAAACCATGTCTCCTATTAGGTCATGTGATTCGAATGAGGGTGTCATCTGATTGTCCAAGGAGGTCGTAGTCATCCTCTTTGTCACTGTCCTTGTTGTACTAATTTTTTTAATATCTATTATCTTTTAAATTCAAGCAATATAATCGTAGTAACCCATTTGGAAATAATAGATAAATTAGTATCATGTTAATTATTATTAATCAAATATTGTTAAATTTGTGAGGATCTATATGCGGATATCTTAAATTGATAATATTAGTTATCTCTTGTATACATTACTCAAAACTACAACAAATTATTTCATTTACTTTTATATAAATTATATAGCCATAACATCTTTTTATTGATTATTAACTATAAATTAAATTTTTAAAATTGAAATAAGTAACAATTACTTTATATAGACAAAAGTTTTAAATAATATCTATCCAACATTCCTATCAAGCAAAGTCTATATAATATGTAATATATCAATTGTATAATAATTTCAAACTAATTTTACTTTACTTATAAGTATTGTTTTGTATGTGTTTAAAAGCCTAGCACGTGTGGAGATAAATTAAAAATAAATTTAGTTGGCCAACAATCATCCAAAACAAAAATAAACTCCAAAGAACCCAAAGTTTAATATATAAAATAAATTGCTAATCCACAATTAAAATCAAATGTAAACAAAAACAATATGTAATCACAAAGAAATGCTTTTAATGAAAAGAAAATGAGAAAAAAAAAATGATAAGTAGTGCACTAATCACATCTAATTATGTAAAAAAAGATTAGAAAAATAAAATTATTAATATTATATAGGGATAAAAAAATATAAATGAATTTGAGAATCTCTTGATCACATTTTCAATTATAAAATAATAGGTAATTAAGGTTGTAGGCCATGCGAAAATCTGAAATGAGAGTATAAAAATCATATAATCATTAATTACCTTATAATTCTTCTATGTCATTGTGAAATAATAATGAAAATGCCTATGTCTATAGCATTCTCGGCAAACTCTACACTTTCTTCGAACCACCCCTTTTCTTGATTGACCAATTTATTTATTTAGTTTGTTTTCAAATTTATAGAAAAAATTCAATCGGTACAAACCCCCAATTAACTGACTGAATACAAATATTCTGAAAATTAAAAATAAAGATAATGGTTTCTCGAGCGATCCAGCCTGCATCTCCACCGAAAATAGTAGTTTCACAATTGCCCTCACATTAATTCCATGGATAGTACAATGTTCAGAGGACTCAATTGCAAAAACTGAGAGGGCCCTCGTGTTATGAACAAAAATATTTTGTGAGAGGTGAGCACATGCACTTTTCACTACTGTATCAAAAGCACCTCACCTATCTACCTGCCGGACACCATCTATAAATAATAACTCAATTAAATGAAACGAAAAAGAAGTAAATTTTTGAACAGAATCCAATATTTATTGAAAGAAAGTTAAAAACAAATGATAAAAATGTTGTATGGATGAAGAGAGAGGATGAAGATAGAGATGAAGATGGGTAGAAAGGGTGAAGAAGGAGGTGTGATGATTAGGGTTAAAGGAAGATGGGGCGGCCGACTCTTATCGAGAGAGAGGGAGAATTGATTGACCAATTTTTTAATACTCTTTTTGACATATAATTCTAAACACTCTTTAGCCTTTTCGGGTTTTTGCATCTTCAAATGCCTTAATTAATAAAAAGAACTTAGGTGTGTGTAATGTACATGATTATAAAAATAAAAATAACATACAACAAACTTCTTGGTAACTTCTTCGGCCCATTTCGAATTTTGTGCAAGAATGGCAATACACGTGTATGCCCAACTGCCCATTTTGAACGAATAGTCGCATTCAATATCTTCACTGTTGTATCATTTTGTATATTATAAAATTAATTTTAATGTAGTCAGTCATAAACACAAAAGCTTCATAATCTATGAGCTAATCGTATTCATATTTTTCACATACATTTTGAAGTTGAATGAGATTTATACGATAAACATATATAAATAATTACTGTCCCACTTGGAATTTGATGCGGCATGGTGTTTTTGGTTTCTTTTCCCTAAACTTGCGATCGGAATGTGATCTAGGTCATTTTCATGCCCGGGTCTCTATATTGGTCTTACAAGTGTTTTTGGTAATCTTAGGGGTGTTCTGATTGCGTGGAGCAAGTAGATTAGGTGTTCGTAAAATAGCACAAGTTCTTCGACTAAGTCCACGACCATGTCCCATGTCTCTGATTAGCATTTTCCCTGCATACTACAAAGTAATTAGAAAATATTTCCAAGTAGTTAGATATCATTCATGTAAGATACTAAATATAACAAAAAAACATAATTTCCAAGTGAGATAAATCGTCAAAATAATGAAAAACTAATAAAACAAGATCAAAAGCATTGATAAAATTCTAAATACTCTCATTTCATACGATTAAACATAGAAATCTTAATTAGTATTCGTAAATACAACTCATAGAGAACTAACAACATTAAACCCATATCAAATAAAGACGCAAATAAACCCCCCCTCTAGCTCTTACGCAAACATAGGTATACATAATCGAAACATGATGTACATGACACAAAATAACAATACAACTTACTAATTATATAATTTACATATTTTATTGATATTAAATTAATTTTCTACATCATTATTTCAAAATGAAAGCATTTGTCATCACAAAAGACAACATAGAAAATGAACAATAACAACTATTGAAGCTCAAAAAACTCAAGTGTTTGAAGAACATATAACAGTGAGATTTAACTCTTACCAAGTTCATAAAAAATTTATAAAATATAGATGAAAAACATATTCGGTTATTAGTTTACTATAGAGAGCCACGTTTATTCTCTCCTTCTCCATCATAGTTATACATATATATGTATAAACATGAATACACCGTACACATAAAAAAATCATATGAACAACACAATTGAAACAAATTAAGACAGCCACATTCATTCTCTCTATATATCACACTCATACCTATAAATATATATATATATATATATATAAATGCATATATATGTATAAAGAGGAACAAAAGATATACATATAAAGAACACACAAAATAAATTAAATAAGTTAGCAAATATAGGTAATTAGGATAACGCATTAATGTTATACATAGTCTATATGTGGTCTTATCTCTTTCAAATTAGTTGTTGATTAAATGTAATCCAACTAATAAATTTACAGTTTTAGGACTATATTTTTTCAAATCTAACCTAAATAATTTTTCTAATTTATTTACCCAAAAGTAAATGATTATTTAAAGAATACTTATATAGTAATTATTGAACTTTTGTAAAATGGTTTAGAGTTTCATGCAATAAGGGAAAATATAATGGGTTCGTATTAGTTTTCATTCTAGGAAAATAACGACATCATATTTACTATATACACCGTTTTTATCATCTATGCAACTCATGACCGATAATTAATTATTTAATAATGAATAGGAAAGTAGTGTGTTGGTTCAATTAAATGGCGGGTCATTGTTGTACTTCTAAGCATTGCATGTTTAATTATACGCATTTGTATACTTATTTCTTATTTAATTATTAACATATTTAAATTTTGTATAAATTAGTTGTACTTTCTATATATTTACATGTTTACTTAGATGTACTTATATACTTATTTCCTATTTTACTAACCTACTTTAATATTACACATTAATAAAATATTAATCAGATATTCATATTTATGATTAAACGAACACAAAACTAGTATATTCTCATTATTGGTTTTCTTGAGCTTTCTAGGACTTACTTACAGTTTCTCATGTTAGCTTTAATGTTGATATATCATAGAAATCTTTTAGAAAATTACTCCATTCACCACTTGATTAATAAAAAAGAGAGTCTTCTTAACTGTTAGTGGATTTTCCTTCAAAGTCTTAGTTATTACGGTATGATAACATGTATGGTTCTTTGTATCCATATTCCATAATCTTTCAAAAATCTTGAGATTCTTACAATACCGAAATCGATTTTCTTGTTTGTCTCCATGCCGACGCACATTAGCAACTTAAATTTTTTATTAGCTCTAATCTCATTAATAATAATGGCTCTCGCGCATAAAAATCTATCTGATTACAATTATTTCCCGTCATACCAGAAAATTTTTATCGCAAAATATTTTTGTGAAAGTCATCTCTAAATCACAAAATCTATAATACCACTTTCTAAGAATTTAAATGTATAATAAATTGTTGGAGATTACGGGAAAGAGTTTTTTTCTGAGTAATTCCATACAACTTACTCACACAAAACATATACATAAAACTTGCAACTGCAATGAAATAATTTGATCATTTTCTATGAATACAAAACTTAGAAGATTGTCATATTTATGCGGCTAGGTCTACATGGAATTTACAAGAATATTCGCACCTAAGTTAATATGTAATTGAATAAGTACATGATTTAATCACATATAGAAATGCAAAATTATGAACTCGAAGACTATTCTATTTTCATAAAAAAGCAAATTAAAGTGTAGCTTAGCTTGTTTTAAAACAACATACATTTATAATCTTTTAGTTAGCAAGGAGAGATTCTTTATATATTTTGCATACGAGATAAACACATTAATTCACTACAAGAAAACTGTCAGATTCTTTATATATTTTGCATACGAGATAAACACATTAATTCACTACAAGAAAACTGTCAATAGACATCATAGATTAGACATTGGTCACCCGTGTCACCGATGTTAAAAATATTTTTAACATCACCACTTTTAAAAGTGATGTCTTTAGCTTTTTAACATCCTACAGCTTTAAACCGATATCTAAAAAATTATTAAAATAATTCGAAAAAATATCCCGCTTATTACCAAATTCTTCCCCGCCTTAGGTAAAAAAATATTGGATGAAATTTTCCGCATTGAATTTTTTGGCTCTCCTAAATTCAATCGATTTTGGTCAAATTTATTATTTGGAAATGGCATGAAATTTCCTATAACTTTTAAAACTTTTGGGGCAAAAGTTGGTGGAAATTCCCCTCTATTTTTAAATTTATATTTCTACACAAATCCGTTTGTATGTATCTAATTTGGCCACATTCAATTGTATTTAGTATATTCAGAATTTTTAATAATTTATTTAAACTATTTAAATGTTAGTGAATATTTTAAAAAATATGTATACACACAATAATAACATTCATCCCAACTACAAGTTTATATGGTATAAAAATATATGTGATGAAAGAACTTTTATTTAAATTTTATGATACTTCCGTGAAATTTAAATATATTTTATAAAAAAAAGTTTAAAAAATTATGAAAGAATTATCGCGTTCCAAGTCGACGGACTGCATTCACTATATTTTTTGACAAAATATTAGTGAGCTAATAATTAACTTGTTTTTGAATCTCTACATTAGAGTAGGTAGTATGATTACATGGGGTTATAAATTTAAATTTTAGGGTATCGATTAGGGTTTTAGTTTTTAATTTATATCTCATTTATTTTGAGTAATCTATTACGGATGTGATTATTCGAATTATTTTACAAATTCGAATTTAGGGGTTGAGATTCTTACCATAGAGTGTTCCTACTATTTAGAATAATATTAGACCATCCAACCACATGGATGTTAAAATGGTTACAAGAAAATGTTATATGCAAATTTTAACAATTTTTAATCATTAGACCTCGATTATTTTAACAAATAAGGTATCACTAACTTAACTAAATATTTCACCACACAATCTTTTTCATGGAATTTATGCTCAAATTGACCAACTTCATGATTTTAAATTTTTTATTAAAATTACAAGTTGTTAATATAATTTATTATATTTTTAATATTATAATATTTGTAAGAAAAAAGGTAATTAATTACAATTTTAATTTCCTAGAAATTATAAGAAAGCATAAGAAAAATATTAATCGACACTCCTAAATTCGACCGGTTAGAGTTGAATTTAGTGTCACTTCAATAGTCCCCTTGCATTAGATCTAACACACCAAATTTAACCCCTAAAACACTCATCCAACGGTTGAATTTACATTTAATAAAACCAAATTATAAGTAAAAAAAATGATTAAATAAAATTTTTAACCCGAAGCCCTCCTTTCACTCACGTAACCCACCCCTTCTCTTTTTCTCTCTCCCCCTCTATTTCTATTTGTGTCCCTCCCACCATCTTACTCTCCCTCCTGAAGGTAATAATTCGGTAGAGAGCTAGGTAGATAATTTTTCAAAAATTTACATTTTCTTGATTTTAATTCGAATTAGACTTTTTACTTTAGGTTGTTTATTGATGTGTTTTGAAGTTACGAATCGATAGATCATTGAACATGAGCGTGTAGATAATTTTTTCATGATTTATGATTGACTGTGTTGCTCCATTTACATGCTTGGTATGTGGTGGGGAAATTGTTTATATTAAGGTTTTTTTAGTTTGGTGAATTTTTTGTTAATGTTGTTTTTTTCTTTACAGACGTTCAATTGATTTTGACCGGAATCGATTAAATGCTAGTTATTTGTAAGTTTGGATATGGATATGAGATTGTTGGGTCAATTTTGAGTGTATTAAGTTGAAAAATTGGACTGAAAACTGATCTTTTTTGGAGAAATTAAAGCTGCTGGAATATGACTGGACCTGGGTAAACTCACCGGAATCTGGAAATTTTCCAATTTCCAGCGAGAGATTTGTCTCTTAAAACTGGTGTTTGTTAATTCAACCGAAGGTGGTGGAATTTAGATTCGCATCTTTGACCATATACGGTCAATTTAATTTTAGGCAGACATTTTAAATTTATTCAAAATATTTAATAGTTTTGGCGGGATTTTCAATTTTTTGGTGAAAAGTCAAATTCGACTACCTTGGTCAAATTTGGCCAGTTGAATTTAAGCGGTTTTTTTTAAATGGTCAAAATTAGCTGGTCCAATTTACTTTAAAAATGACCGACTTACTAAACATTCCTCCCGTATTATGACCGATCCAGAAACTAAAAGATACCACCGTGTCCTGACATATTTAGGTAAATGCGAGGACTTTTGGCCGGTCGTATTTACCTATTTTTCTTATATTGATAGCTCATCTAAATATGAGGGGTTTGTTAAAATGACGTAATATATAAGTTGATCCACATGTTAAATGACTTAATCAAGAGAAAGATGGGATCTAATAAATTCGACATCATAAACTTTGAAATTCTTGAAGAATTGCCCTCACCGATTTTCCAATTTTCAAATAGTTCTTGGCTAAATGATATTATACTTCATTTTGATGTCTCTCAGCTTTGTTTCTTTCATTTTGTACTTAGTGGCGCAACAAACCATATGGTTTCTCTAACCATCTCAGTTATCTACCTCTCTTTCACCTTTTTCAGTTGATGGAAGTGCTTTGGGCGTGGATCCTATCACGTTTTGCCTTTCCAATTAAAATTCAAATAAATTCTCTTGTGTAATAAAGAAATATTTAATCTCATTACATCCTTTATTTCACAAATTCCATATATTGGCATATTAGTTCTTGTATGTTCTTGCAATGACTTGGTTTGCCAAATGTTCATGGTTGTGGTGGTTAATATGTTAAGAGACACCAACACCAAAGGTAAGTCTCATCTGGAGAAAATTAAGGGTTGAGGTATTATTTCGACCACTTCAAATTGTTTTCATCTTATATCCTTTTCATTTATGAAGGAATAATATGTGCAAAGTTTATATGTTTTTTTAATATTTTTTGTTTTAATAAAAGTATTGTTGCTTGATTGTCAGGTTTATTAATTATATCATTCACGAGGATTTAATTAAGTAATTATTTTTAAAATTTTATCTTCTTACTTCTTTTCATGTTTATCGGGTTTTTAAAATATTTTTTATTTTTGTTAAAGTATTGTTCCTTGATTAGGGTATAACCGTTCCAGTCATAACGTAGTACTAATAGCTGATAACGCTTTAAGAGGACATAAGAGAAACTGCAATAGATTAGTTATTCATTCTCTTAATTTTTGTAACTTAAATTTTAGGGAATGAGAGTACTAGTACAACGGATTAAGCATCATCTCTCCCAAGACTTTGAAGAAGGAAGACTGTGCATCTTCACCAGTGTAACAGATTTTTTCTTATGTACACACATTTGCAACATGATGCTCTATGATATGATACATTATTTCTCTACTTGTTTGGGGTCAACTTCAACTTTATACTCACATCCGTGTGCCTCCAGACTCAACTGCAGTTCAGAAGTACACGGTTTAAGTTCCAACTGTATCATTACTGCAAATGTTTGCTTTCCAGCATGGGTGATGGACCCTGGACCTGCTGTGCATTATCGGTGTTAAATTATTAATATTATCAAAACAATTCCATTAGTGTTGCAACTATTCTGAATTTTCAGATGTTGCCAGTAGCCGTGAACCATTTGACCTCTGTGAACAACATTATGGAAATTCCTTTAACCTCCCAAGCTAATTTAACCAGCAGCATAATTCAGAGCACAAGTTTAATAATGTCGGAGGAGCGAGGATCACTATTGCAGGTGTCTTGAGGATGAATGAGAATAAGCTCCTGATTAGCATATCCAGACGACTGGGGCACATGGCTCCACGGGCCCACATGATGAATTGAAGAGGAGAAGTTCCAAAGGTTCATCAGATGCGAATTCAGGAGCAGTTCTCTAGGCTCATCAGATGAGTAATCCAAAAGCATGAGAATCTCTTAGGTTATTAGATTTTTAAACCAAAAATGAGAACTTTATAAGGTACATTACAAAAGGACAAGTGCAAGAGGATAATTGGAATTTAAATCGAAAAGGAGAAGGTCTAGCTGTCTGTCTCTCACATGATAAATACAAAGAGAGAAGTTTTGCAATGAATAGACACAAAGAACAGAAGCAAAACCTGTAATTAAATATCAAACATGTATAAGTATCCCACAAAAAAGCAAGCCGAGCAAGATATCACAAAAAATGGCACGAAAGTATCTTTATCTTCCAACAAGGTCGGCGATTGGCAAAGCGCTTGGTTGGAAATCTAAGAATTTTCGGTTGTATTGCATATGCACATATTCCTGACAAGAAAAGAAAAAAGCTAGATGAGATTAGATGAGATTGTCAAGAAGTGTATCTTTACCACGGTTTTTATCCTTTACAGGATTTTCCGCGTCACCAAATCCTGGTGTTTTTTACTTGCTATTTTCATTACGTTATAATCCTAGTTCTTTCATTAAAAACTTATAAATATATTTTTAGCATTAACACACATAAATTTGGTAAAAACAATTGGCGCCGTCTGTGGAAAATTGCTAAGGATTTCTACACACCTACATCATGTCCACCAGTGAACCACCACGAAACTCGAAAAACACACAAGAGAACGCTTCCAACAACGAGGAGATGGCTGCAACGTTGAAAAAGCTACAGTCAGAGATGGACAAATGCAGTCGATTTTGATGGAAAGAGCCACACACCAAACTAGCTAGTGGAAAGGTACTTAGTTGGTTTCGATGTCAACTAAGGTTTCTACTAAACAACATGTGCAAGAATTAGGTACAAAGGTAAGTAATCGTGAGAGTAAATTAGAAGCGCAGTTTAACAAGAATGCAGAACATGACTTGGATGATGGAAAAACCGGAAGAAGCGAACTTCAAAAAAAAAAACTAATCCACAACTATGTTCAAATGTAATAAAAAACAATATGTAGTCACTAATAATACTTGTAATTAAAATAAAAAGAGAAACAATAGGTTATAAGTAAATGCTTTTAATAAAAAAGGGCCAAAAAGAATATAAATGAATTATATAATCTTTTGAGCATATTTTGTGATTATAATATAATAGGTAATTAAGGTTGGAGGCCATGGAAAAATCATTTTAGAGGAGAACTTAGAAATCATATAATCATTAATTAGAATATAACTTATGATGTTATTAATTTTGTATTAAGTTTTCTTCTATATCATTGAGAAACGATGTCCAAAATGTCTATATCTCACTTGTGTATTTCTAAATACGTGTTTGTATTAATGTCACCTACATTAACTTAGGACCAAATATGTCAGATTGGATGAGTCTGAGTTGGAAATGACTTTTCTATCTATGATCATGGTCATTACCGATCAAAAAGGTCGTAAATAACTTTTTCATTTTCTTGAGTATTGGCCCCACCCATTTACATGGCAGCTACCTCGATGTTTAATAACGTTTGATAACCGACCAAGTTTTTGGTTACTTTCAAATCTACAATTCGCCTTTGCTTGGTCCCAGGTTTTTCGTACTTGGCATGTATGTGCCACATGTCACGCTTGACTACGATGTCACGGTGGTCGGTTTTAACTTTGTTTTGTTGGTCTTGTTCATGTTTATAGACAAACAAAGAAATATTTTCATCAATTATATTCGATCACAATGTAACCGACCAACTTCATAAGAAATATTGTTGAAGATGGTCATAAATAATCTATTTTGATCATTTTTGTATTACACCATTTTATTTTTTGGAAAAACACTAATATATTATTTGAGATTATATAATTTAATATATATTTGCACTAAGCTGTTTTTTTTATAAATTACGTAATGTGGTTGAAAAAAATTGTTCTATTTAGTACCAATTCTTTACTCGTATAAATTGTTTAACTTAATTAATTTAGAAATACATATTTCATAAAAAATAAGTAAATTAGTTTGGTATTAAGAAATAGTGTAATTTTGAAAAAAAAAGTAAGAAAAGTGAGTAAAGTGATCGTACTCATCAATATTATATATATATATATATATATATAGGGGCTACTCCAATAGAAACCTCCGTATAATGAAAACTAAAAACTAAACTAATATTTGTTTTAAATCTCGTCAAAACATAGCACATATGGTATGCAAATTGATCGTTACGAGATGGAGAAAATTACAGTGAAGTCGGATTTCAAAAAAAGTTCACCGATTAACGGGAAAAATCAAATCAAAAACGGAGGGGAAAAGCTGGAATTATGTGTAGGAGGGAGCATATTAATCCTGTGTACTACATCTAGGGGGCCTTTAGATTAGATTGATATAAGGGACGAGATTAGTTTCTAGTTTTTATTTTAATTTTAGTTTCTATTTGATTATTTGTCTATATATATATATCTATATATATATATAACTAGTGTAGTGGAAAAGATAGTGGATGTAAGTGAGTAAAAGATAGTGGATGTAAGTGAGTAATTAATTTCTATGTAATAAAATTTTACATTTTTGAGTAACTTTGAAAATGTATAAAATTGAGACGGAGAGAGCGGGAAATATGCACCAATTACAAAATTCAAAAATTTATCATTTACAATTGTGTTTTTGGATTACTAAATAAAATAATAAATTTAATAAATATTTTATTTTGATATTTATCATACAACTATAAAAAAACAAACAAAAAAGTTATTTCTTTTTTTTTAAACCTTACAAAGAATATGAACTAAAAAAAATAATAGAGAAATATAAAAATTACTTGATTGAAGAATATTAGGTAAAGAAATTTCTGACAAATTTCCTAGAAATTTCTAATGTTTTATATACCATTGCCTACAACAAATCTGGCCATTTCACTACAACAAATCTGGCCATTTACGACGGTTTTTTTGAACTGAAATCGTCATAATTGAGCCATTTACGACGAAAAAAATTTATCGTTTTTGGTCGAGTAGTAAGTTCATTTTTTCGTCTCAAGATAAAATTGCGTCGCAAGTTAGGAAGTAGGAGCCCACATACTGAATAAAATAATAAATCTACTTACGACGGAATTTATCGTCGTAAGATACCAGAATACGACGAACAATAACGTCGTAAGTTATGTACTTACGACAGAAAAAACGTCGGATATTACTTTACGGGACCCACTTTTAATAAGATAAAACATAATTTATGACGGAAAAAAGCGTCGTAAGTTAGAAATTTCCGACAGAAAAATCGTCATATTTTAGAAGGTGGAGCCTACAAGCTTGAAAATGAAAATTCAAAAAAAAAAATTAAATATGAAAATATATACATTACGACGGAATGTTTGAACGGAATGTTTGAAGAACAACCGTCGTAAGTTTGTTTTTCCAGAATAACCAAATACTAATTTTTCAGTATCCAACCATTTTCGGCTTCCAATTTAAATTCTAAACCTAAACCTGCCAAAATTTTATACAATCGCAAACTCAAAATAAACTCTAAAACTGCCAAAAGACAATCAACATTTATTAAAACAAAATACACAATTATCATTGTATTAAGTTTTATCAATAATTCTAAATTAAACACATTACATAATTACATTCTTTACGTCTAACTTAGAAGTAACTTATATTATGAATGTCATGCTCTTAAATTAGGCGCGCAGGGAAATATCCCTGTTATCTTAATTCAAATATAGCTGATGAACTTGTCATGCAATTGAAACCTGAAATCAGTGGCAATTGACCTGTGCACCGAAAGAACACACACTTAGAGCACGAGAAATAATAAACGACAACATTCTATTGCTAGACACAAATCTAACACAGTAGTGACAAAAATATGTCATTTGTCTTCTGTAAACTGCAGTTTATACAAATATAGAAAAAACCATAAAGTTAAGTTAAAAAAAATAATAAACCTTGTATCATGACTAAATAAGTATGGAAATCATGTTCATGTATGAGAACCATTTATAATTGGGTCAATCTATCAAATACTGCAATATGCAGAGAATTAAAAACCACACAAACACAGAAACATATCTTTGGACCCTAAATGCTTACTACTGTAAAATTAAACTTTGAACTATTTAACTATATATTTCTGTCAAACTAGCCTATTACCTGACTATTTGGAAATTAAATACACATTTCGAAAGCACTTCAGTTCTCACCAAGTTGGTACAAGCACGGTACCATTATTGTAAACATTTGATTTAGAGCAAGTGAACTTATAATAAATCATTGACATGCAATGTTCAAAGAGAATATACTAATTGACTCAACTACTTGACTAAAAAAGCAGGACATATATTTAGCATAGGAAACTTCATACATAAACAAATTTAGGAAAATACGTGAAGAGCCAATATTTTATCTAAATTTGAAGAATCCACACCATGCAACTGGGAAATTTTACTGTTTGACTTGCAATGACATGCAAGAATCTCCAAAACAGCTTTAATTTTTGAAGAAATATAGTCACTCTGCAAAATTAACGACTTTTCAGGTTGAGATTAACTAGAAGGTTTATCAACTTGGTTATTAGATAGATACCTTCTTAGGGTAGCTTTGGAGAACACAAGATGAGGAGCAAGTTGCTAACATGTTCGCACATTGTGACAATTGCATCTTTAGGTGGATAAACTCTGTCTAATCTGGCTTATTTTAGTAACATCGTTATTTATGACATCTTGGTCATTATGTATTAAAAAATGTAAGATCATTTTCTTTTACATGTACACTCAGTATATATTGAACACAACACATGGGGCAATATTATATACATATATTAACTAAAGATACTACAACTAGAATAGATAATACAAGTTAATGATCACAATCAATTATAAAATAATAAGTTCCTATAACAAAATAAAAACTATCTACTTAGTAAAAAAGAAAAAAAACAACTTACAGGAAACTAAACATTCCAGGGATATTGAGATTAAATTTACCATTTCTTGTTATCAAGAACTGTTCATCAACAGGCAAGTATGACTTCCTCTTGCTTGGTTCACCAGATTTCCTGCCAATCAATAGAACAAGTTTTTTTAAGAACTTTCCACCTAAACCAAGCAAAACGAACAGATAAAAAGCAATACATTTTTACCATATCCTTCACTACAACCCTATTAATCAATAGATGTACGGACTATACAGTCACATATACTGCTATAGCATATGCAATAGAGACACTGTCATTATCCCATCAAAATTCAATCCGCAATATCAATAACTAACAAGTCTGACTAAGAAAATCCGATCTGGAACTATACAGTTAATTGATTAGAAGAACAAAGTTTTTTTATGTAGCCATTCTTACATTGCTAATATATCGAATTCGAATGTCATCAATTTATTTGGATCTAATTCATTCTGGTTCACTGAATTATATAACAAATTAATTGTCTACTGGTTCAGTGTCAGTGTTTTTGGGGTTTCTGCCAACTCAATGCAGTGTTCTTATGGTCAAAGGGGAAATAGTGTACCAACTATTCTACTTACGATGAAAAAGCGTTTGTATTCAGGAGGAGGCCTTCACGTACAATCTTCCCAAAATAAATTGATCTATAGTTGGTGTGATTATGATATGATTTTGAACGGTGTATAACATGTGATTTGCTCGAAGGCAGAAAAAAATTTCCGGATTAATGCAGAGAATACATAAGAGGAAAGTGTTAGAAACCATCTGAATAGAGGTGTAGTAGCGCGTGGTATTGATGTACATTGTCTGGCAGGCTTAATTAAAGTATTCAGCACATTATGTTAATATCCAGTTGGCCATGATATAAGTCTCTAGTCCAGTATCGAAATATTACACATATTGTTTCTAATGTTAGGCATCCGTCCTTGACCTGATTCGTCTAAACTGTCATCAGCCAGTGAATACAGCACTTGTGTGAGATAGGAAGACTAGATGCTAGTCAGTGTTGAGTTTGATTCATGGAAAAGAACTCTTGATTTAATGCTCAGTATGTCGCTAAGGTTTGAGCCTATTTTAATTATTGAGGTAGGATCCACGTAGAGAATCAATTTATAAGCGGCATAGTGCTCAGTGCATACATTCTGTTCAAGACAAACTCAATAATTCTAATGTGAAAGTATATTATCTATACTACATATCTATGTTGTTGCGATTTAGCCATAATAAGGAAATGGTATACTGTATATATATTGTCACCTGGTTGACTACGAAAGTAACCATTTTGGTCTAGTTCGGTCTCTGTGAGTGTGTAATATAACAGGGGAAATGGTAAATCTTTCAAGTGATCACCAGAGGATAGATCAAAACAGAATCACAGGTTCCTGTATCGAATATAGTTTACTATTTTACTTCTTTTAACCCAGAAAGCACTACAAGTCTACAACTTTATAGCTGATATATACCTTGATCAGATTTCTGATTCTGAACAGGTTTGCTTATAGGCTCAGCAATATCCCTTTTTATTTTCACCTTGCATGTAAGAAGAGCATCTATAGTCTGTATTACATCTGCTACACAACTATCAACAAACAAAAAACCAAAAGCATAAACTTTCAAGAAATGCAATGCATGAATCCAATATTATGCTAGAAAAGATAAACGTCACCAACCTTAGAGCTGACACTGCTCTTGGAACGCCACAGTACTCTTTGAAACTGTGGAGTACCTTAGATTGTGACAAGTAAAGACCTGCGTCAAGGCCAGGTACATAAAGCATAACAACTTTGCGAATCAGGGGTTTGTTCTGCATATCGGAAGATAACTCAGCATTACACACACCAAAAATATTGAATATGATATGCAAGTGCCAATCTGGAAAAAAAAATCCTTCTTAAACAAAGAAATAGTAATATTGAACTATATTAGCTGATTTGTTATTTATTCATATTTTCCCACAAGACTGTTCTTCACAATTCAAATTATTTTGTATTCTCTAAGCAACACAAACAAAAACAAATAAATACAAATCTACCAGATAAATCACTACAAGAAAATCAGTAGCTAATTACAGTACAATTTACAAAATCCACGCAAATATATATACAAAGAGAGGGAAAGAGAGGGGGAAGGAGAAAGGGAGAGAGAGATATATGAGCATAGAGAGAGGGGAGAGAGATATGCATACCAGGAAGAGAGAGAGAGAAAGAGAGAGAGACGCCTTCCTTGAATCCAAAAATAAGCCCCATAGCCCTAGTTTTGAAGACGACTAAAACCCCAAATTGAAGTCGAATTTAAACCCTAAACGAAACCATAACTAAAGCCCCAGTGAAAGAAGCATACGAATCAACCAAAGGAGGCTAGAAATAAAGTAAACATTTATGTATGTATAGATTTTGCATAACCAGGAGAGGAGGGAGGGAGAAAGAGAGGGGAAGAGTGAAGGGGAGAGAAAGAAGCAAGAAAGAGAAAATGAAAATAAATTCAGATCTGAAGCAATTAGATTATTACACTGTCCTGTTTCTCAAAAGGCGTGGTGTTCTATTTTGGAAAAATCAGAAATAAAGGTCCATTTGCCCCTTTAATTTTCACTTATGTTTCAATAAATTTTTTATTAAAATTTAAGTAGATTAAATATTGATAATTATTTTAAATGTAAATAAATATATTTGGCTTTAATTTGGCTTGTCATTTTAACAGTCAAACTCGAGTTTGACTAGTACAACTAACTACTGTTTACTTCTGAATTTGTGTTTCGATTATTTTAAAAATATTTCTCAACAATCCAACTGTATGGATGTCAATAGATATATATATTAGTGATATAACCAAAATTTCATATCAAAATAATTTTATTTGGTTTGACATTTTAATAGTCAAACATGATTTTGACTAATACATCTAATTAGTGTTTACTTTTGAATTTGTGTTACATTTATTTTAAAAATATTTTTCAACGATCCAACCATATGGATGTCAATATATATATATATATGTATATATATATATATTAGTGATATAACCAAAATTTCATATCAAAATAATTTTATTTGGTTTGACCTTTTAACAGTCAAACATCAGTTTGACTAGTACAACTAACTAGTGTTGAATCTTGAATTAAGATTTCGATTATTTTAAAAATATTTTTCAACGATCCAACGGTAAGGATGTCAATAGATAAATATATTAGTGATATAACCAAAATTGCATATCAAAATAATTTTATTTGGTTTGACATTTTAACAGTCAAGTATCAGTTCGACTAGTACAACTAACTAGTGTTGAATCCTCAATTAGTGTTACGATTATTTTAAAAATATTTTTCAATAATCCAACCGTATGGATGTCAATAGATAAATATATTAGTGATATAACCAAAATTTTATATCAAAATAATTTTATTTGGTTTGCCATTTTAACAGTCAAGCATCAGTTCGACTAGTACAGCTAACTAGTGTTGAATCTTGAATTAGTGTTACGATTATCCAACCGTATGGATGTCAATAGATATATATATTAGTGATGTACCCAAAATTTCATATCAAAATAATTTTATTTGGTTTGACATTTTAACAGTCAAGCATCAGTTTGACTAGTACAACTAACTAGTGTTGAATCCTGAATTAGTGTTACGATTATTTTAAAAATATTTTTCAATAATCCAACCGTATAGATGTCAATAGATAAATATATTAGTGATATAACCAAAATTTTATATCAAAATAATTTTATTTGGTTTGCCATTTTAACAGTCAAGCATCAGTTCGACTAGTACAACAAACTAGTGTTGAATCCTGAATTAGTGTTACGATTATTTTAAAAATATTTTTCAATAATCCAACCATATGGATGTCAATAGATATATATATTAGTGATGTACCCAAGTTTCATATCAAAATAATTTTATTTGGTTTGACATTTTAACAGTCAAGCATCAGTTTGACTAGTACAGCTAACTAGTGTTGAATCTTGAATTAGTGTTTCGATTATTTTAAAAATATTTTTCAACGATCCAACCGTATGGATGTAAATAGATATATATATATTATTGATATAACAATATGTAGTCACTAATAATACTTGTAATTAAAAGAAAAAGAGAAACAGTAGGTCATAAATAAATGCTTTTAATAAAAAAGGGCCAAAAACAATATAAATGAATTTTATAATCTTTTGAGCATATTTTGTGATTATAATATAATAGGTAATTAAGGTTGGAGGCCATGGAAAAATCATGGAAAAATCATTTTAGAGGAGAACTTAGAAATCATATAATCATAAATTAGAATATAACTTATGATGTCTATATCTCACTTGTGTACTTTCTAAATACCTGTTTGTATTAATTTCACCTATATTAACTTACGACCAAATATGTCACATTGGATGAGTCTGAGTCGGAAATGACTTTTCGATCTATGATAATGGTCATTACGGATCAAAAAGGTAATAAATAACTTTTTCATTTTCTTGAGTATTGGTCCCACCCACATTTACATGGCAACAACGTGAATGTTTAATAAAGTTTGATAACCGACCAAGTTTTTGGTTACTTTTAAATCTACAATTCACCTTTGCTTGGTCCCCGTTTTTCCTACTTGGCATGTATGTGCCACATGTCACGGTTGACTAGGATGTCACGGTGGTCCGTGTCAACTTTGGTTTGTTGGTCTTTTTCATGTTTATAGACAAACAAAGAAATATTTTCATCAATTATATCCGATCACAATGTAACCGACCAACTTCATAAGAAATATTGTTAAAAATGGTCATAAATAGTCTATTTTGATCATTTTTGTATTACACCATTTTATTTTTTGGAAAAACACTAATATATTATTTGAAATTATATAATATAATATATTTGCACTAAGATGTTTTTTTATAAATTACATAATGTGGTTGAAAAAAAATTGTTGTATTTAGTACCAATTCTTTACTCCTATAAATTGTTTAACTTAATTAATTTAGAAATACATATTTCATAAAAAATAAGTAAATTAGTTTTAAAAGTTCAAATTTGAATGATTCATGTAGAACTTTTAAATATTACTCTCTCGGTCCCTTTGAAATATATACAAATGGTTTGGTGTTAAGAAATAGTGTAATTTTGAAGAAAAAAAGTAAAAAATTGAGTAAAGTGATGGTACTCATCAATATTATATATATATATATATGGGGCTACTCTAATACAAACCTCCTTATAATGAAAACTAAAAACTAAAATAATTTTTTTGTTAAATCACGTCAAAACATGGCACATATGGAGAAAAATACAGTGAAGTCGGATTTCAAAAAAAGTTCACCGATTAACGGGAAAAATTAAATAAAAAACGGAGGGGAAAAACTAGAATTATGTGTAGGAGGGAGCATATATATCGTGTGTACTACATCTAGGGGGCCCTTGGATTAGATTGATCTAAGGGCTGATATTAGCTTCTAGTTTTTATTTTAATTTTAGTTTCTATTTGATTATTTGTATATATATATATATATAACTAGTGAGTAGTTAATTTCTATATAACAAAATTTTACAATTCTGAGTCACTTTGAAAATTTATAGAATTGAGACGGAGAGAGTGGGAAATATGCACCAATTACAAAATTCAAAAATTTATCATTTGCAATTGTGTTTTTGGATTACTAAATAAAATAATAAATTTAATAAATATTTTATTTTGATATTTATCATACAACTATAAAAAACAAACAAAAAAGTTATTTCTTTGTTTTTAAACCTTACAAAGAATATGAACTAAAAAAAATAATAGAGAAATATAAAAATTACTTGATTGAAGAATATTAGGTAAAGAAATTTCTGACAAATTTCCTAGAAATTTCTAATGTTTTATATACCATTGCCTACAACAAATCTGGCCATTTCACTACAACAAATCTGGCCATTTACGACGGTTTTTTTGAACTGAAATCGTCGTAATTGAGCCATTTACGACGGAAAAAAATCGTCATTTTTGGTCGAGTAGTAAGTTCGTTTTTTCGTCTCAAGATAAAATTGCGTCGCAAGTTAGGAATTAGGAGCCCACATACTGAATAAAATAATAAATCTACTTACGACGGAATTTATCGTCGTAAGATACCAGAATACGACGAACAATAACGTCGTAAGTTATGTACTTACGACAGAAAAAACGTCGGATATTACTTTACGGGACCCACTTTTAATAAGATAAAACATAATTTACGACGGAAAAAAGCATCGTAAGTTAGAAATTTCCGATAGAAAAATCGTCGTATTTTAGAAGGTGGGGCCTACAAGCTTGAAAATGAAAATTCAAAAAAAAATTAAATATGAAAATATATACATTACGACGGAATGTTTGAACGAAATGTTTGAAGAACAACCGTCGTAAGTTTGTTTTTCCAGAATAACCAAATACTAATTTTTCAGTATCCAACCATTTTTCGCTTCCAATTTAAATTCTAAACCTAAACCTGCCAAAATTTTATACAATCGCAAACTCAAAATAAACTCTAAAACTGCCAAAAGACAATCAACATTTATTAAAACAAAATACACAATTATCATTGTATTAAGTTTTATCAATAATTCTAAATCAAACACATTACATAATTACATTCTTTACGTCTAACTTAGAAGTAACTTATATTATGAATGCCATGCTCTTAAATTAGGCGCCCAGGGAAATATCCCTGTTGTCTTAATTCAAATATAGCTGATGAACTTGTCATGCAATCGAAACCTGAAATCAGTGGCAAATGACCTGTGCACCGAAAGAACACACACTTAGAGCACGAGAAATAATAAACGACAACATTCTATTGCTAGACACGAATCTAACACAGTAGTGACAAAAATATGTCATTTGTCTTCTATAAACTGCAGTTTATACAAATATAGAAAAAACCATAAAGTTAAGTTAAAAAAAATAATAAATCTTGTATCATGACTAAATAAGTATGGAAATCATGTTCATGTATGAGAACCATTTATAATTGGGTCAATCTATCAAATACTGCAATATGCAGAGAATTAAAAACCACACAAACACAGAAACATATCTTTGGACCCTAAATGCTTACTACTGTAAAATTAAACTTTGAACTATTTAACTATATATTTCTGTCAAACTAGCCTATTACCTGACTATTTGGAAATTAAATACACATTTCGAAAGCACTTCAGTTCTCACCAAGTTGGTACAAGCAGGGTACCATTATTGTAAACATTTGATTTAGAGCAAGTGAACTTATAATAAATCATTGACATGCAGTGTACAAAGAGAATATACTAATTGACTCAACTACTTGACTAAAAAAGCAGGACATATATTTAGCACAGGAAACTTCATACATAAACAAATTTAGGAAAATACCTGAAGAGCCAATATTTTATCTAAATTATAAGAATCCACACCATGCAACTGGGAAATTTGACTGTTGGACTTGCAATGAGATGCAAGAATCTCCAAAACAGCTTTAATTTTTGAAGAAATATAGTCACTCTGCAAAATTGACGACTTTTCAGGTTGAGATTAACTAGAAGGTTTATCAACTTGGTTATTAGATAGATACCTTCTTAGGGTAGCTTTGGAGAACACGAGATCAGGAGCAAGTTGCTAACATGTTCGCACATTGTGACAATTGCATCTTTAGGTGGATGAACTCTGTCTAATCTGGCTTATTTTAGTAACATCGTTATTTATGACATCCTGGTAATTATGTATTAAAAAATGTAAGATCATTTTCTTTTACATGTACACTCAGTATATATTGAACACAACACATGGGGCAATATTATATACATATATTAACTAAAGATACTAGAACTAGAATAGATAATACAAGTTAATGATCACAATCAATTATAAAATAATAAGTTCCTATAACAAAATAAAAACTATCTACTTAGTAAAAAAGAAAAAAAACAACTTACAGGAAACTAAACATTCCAGGGATATTGAGATTAAATTTACCATTTCTTGTTATCAAGAACTGTTCATCAACAGGCAAGTATGACTTCCTCTTGCTTGGTTCACCAGATTTCCTGCCAATCAATAGAACAAGTTTTTTTAAGAACTTTCCACCTAAACCAAGCAAAACGAACAGATAAAAAGCAATACATTTTTACCATATCCTTCACTACAACCCTATTAATCAATAGATGTACGGACTATACAGTCACATATACTGCTATAGCATATGCAATAGAGACACTGTCATTATCCCATCAAAATTCAATCCGCAATATCAATAACTAACAAGTCTGACTAAGAAAATCCGATCTGGAACTATACAGTTAATTGATTAGAAGAACAAAGTTTTTTTATGTAGCCATTCTTACATTGCTAATATATCGAATTCGAATGTCATCAATTTATTTGGATCTAATTCATTCTGGTTCACTGAATTATATAACAAATTAATTGTCTACTGGTTCAGTGTCAGTGTTTTTGGGGTTTCTGCCAACTCAATGCAGTGTTCTTATGGTCAAAGGGGAAATAGTGTACCAACTATTCTACTTACGATGAAAAAGCGTTTATATTCAGGAGGAGGCCTTCAGGTACAATCCTCCCAAAATAAACTGATCTATAGTTGGTGTGATTATGATATGATTTTGAACGGTGTATAACATGTGATTTGCTCGAAGGCAGAAAAAAATTTCCGGATTAATGCAGAGAATACAGAAGAGGAAAGTGTTAGAAACCATCTGAACAGAGGTGTAGTAGCGCGTGGTATTGATGTACATTGTCTGGCAGGCTTAATTAAAGTATTCAGCACATTATGTTAATATCCAGTTGGCCATGATATAAGTCTCTAGTTCAGTATCGAAATATTACATATATTGTTTCCAATGTTAGGCATCCGTCCTTGACCTGATTCGTCTAAACTGTCATCAGCCAGTGAATACAGCACTTGTGTGAGATAGGAAGACTAGATGCTAGTCAGTGTTGAGTTTGATTCATGGAAAAGAACTCTTGATTTAATGCTCAGTATGTCGCTAAGTTGTGAGCCTATTTTAATTATTGAGGTAGGATCCACGTAGAGAATCAATTTATAAGCGACATAGTGCTCAGTGCATACATTCTGTTCAAGACAAACTCAATAATTCTAATGTGAAAGTATATTATCTATACGGCATATCTATGTTGTTGCGATTTAGCCATAATAAGGAAATGGTATACTGTATATATATTGTCACCTGGTTGACTACGAAAGTAACCATTTTGGTCTAGTTCGGTCTCTGTGAGTGTGTAATATAACAGGGGAAATGGTAAATCTTTCAAGTGATCACCAGAGGATAGATCAAAACAGAATCACAGGTTCCTGCATCGAATATAGTTTACTATTTTACTTCTTTTAACCCAGAAAGCACTACAAGTCTACAACTTTATAGCTGATATATACCTTGATCAGATTTCTGATTCTGAACAGGTTTGCTTATAGGCTCAGCAATATCCCTTTTTATTTTCACCTTGCATGTAAGGAGAGCATCTATAGTCTGTATTCCATCTGCTACACAGCTATCAACAAACAAAAAACCAAAAGCATAAACTTTCAAGAAATGCAATGCATGAATCCAATATCACTACAAGAAAAAGTTGAATAGACATCACACATTAGACATCGCTTCCGGATGCCACTGATGTTAAAAGATGTAATAACATCACCCCGTGTTTTTCTGATGTCTTTGTTATTTGAAGAAATCGATTATTTAACAACCGATGTCTAAAGTTCCCTAAAATAAATCAGCGCGGGCCCCTTCAATTTGTTTCACCCTTAGTGAAATTTTACAAAACTTTCCCTCGTTTGATTGCCAATTATTCCCCCTGTCCAGAGAAACTAAAAAAAAAAAGTAAATCTCTCACAAATCTCTCTCTCGTCTCTCAACCCACCCCCACTGAATCTCTCTCTCTCTATCTCTCTCTCTCTCTCTCTCTCTCTCTCTCTCTCTCTCTCTCTCTTGTCTCTCACCACTACAACCTTTGTCTCTCACCACTACAACCTTCGCTACTCTAATGGCCACCGCCACCAGCTCTGCTATTTTAGTAACCACCATCTCCACCTGGTCCGATGGGTTCACCATCACAATCACCTTCACCGGTCTGCTAACAATCTCTTGGTGTCTCCTTTACATGAATACTCTTATGGTCTTCTCTGCTTTAACAGTTAAGTTTTTTAAAATCAAAACCCTAATTTCTTAAATTGGGGATTTTTAAAATCGAAACCCTAATTTTTTAAATTGGGGTTTTTAATTTTAATACTCTTTGTTTGTTATAAGGAGTATGGTTTGGGTAATAATTAGCATGTTATTTTCGTTTACTTGGATTTATCTTTCATTTATTAATTTATTGATTTTGTTTTTCTATATGATACAACTATTATTTGAGGTAATCTTTGGTTTAAATTTAAGGTACTTTGATTGTTTGTAATTTTTTGTAGTTGTCTTGTATTTTTTTGCAGTTGTCTTGTGTTGACCCATGTTTCTCTTTGGTTTCTGAAAAAATGGAGACGTGTTTCCACTTGCATTAGCCCTGGACACTCATAACAATGATACCGAGTATCATACTGAGTTGGACACCGAGTCTGAGCCTGAGGAGGAACACAAAAAACAACTAGTACCTTGCCAACTCTATGTTTGTAATCTTCCATCTACTTTCGATATTTCTGACCTTCTTCATCTTTTTGATACTTTCTGCACCATTCAATCTGTTGAGGTACCCCCTCCCTTGTTTTTATTGCTTGCTCTCTTTCACTTCGCGTAATTAATTAGCTCAATACTTTTTTTATTTTTAATTATATTGTTAATTAAGGTTTCACGGGATCCACAAACTGGCCTAAGCCGCGGCTGCGATTATGTCACTAAGTCTTGCATTTACGGGCCAATTACTAAATTTTTGGAAATATGTCAACGGCCTGAAATTGTGTCATTTTTTATGTGCCATATTGTATAATCTATAGATATAAAGGATAATAATATTTGTGAATATTGTAGCAGCTAATCCAAATTTTGTTAGCTGGTTTCTCGATTTGACATTTTTAATCTGTAGCCATAGAAGATAATGTATGCTTCTTTGGTTGCTTAATTTATGTTTAGTTTGAACGTCCTCTGATTTTAAAATATTTAGCTTAATTACTATCCTTTTTACCCTTTCTTACAAAAGTTTTGGTTCTGTGCCAATGCAGAGTACAAACTTATTGGATTGGTGAGTCACATTGGTACTTCTACCCACTGTGGCCATTATGTTGCTCATATTTACAAAGATGGATGGTGGGGTGATATTTAACGATGCAAAAGTTGGGGCTTGGAAAGATCCTCCAGAGGATATGGGTTACTTGTATTTTTACGAGAGAATTGTTTCTTAGATATTGGAAGGTAGAAAGTAAAAAAGGAAATCCTTAGATCAAGAGTTTACAAAGAAGCGAGTTAGCATAGCAAGCCTGGTACTGAAATCATCGGTAAAACACCTGGAAATCATTGGGACATAATTGGTAGACAGTATGGTGTAGACTTTAGAGGACTTGAATTTCTCAAGGATTAGACTTTCTGGAGTGTTTATGTGTCATTTCTCCTTGCAATATTAATGACTAGTTAGTAACTCTAATTTTTCAACATGAAGAAATTTCATTTTTTTTATTATTTTATAAAAAAATTATATTACTTAGTCTTTAACGTTGTTGGTGCTTTCGTTCGTATCTATTCGCTTGTTAATGATGATTTGTCATAGAGTTTCAAATATAAAGTTTATAAAACTGTCATAGTGCCTGATTGTCTGATTTTCAGATTGTCACACATGCATATACACTATGTAGCTGGTGTAACTAAAATCTCACTGATTAATTCTGGCAGCCTTGCTTGGGTATACTCTTATTTGGGCCTCCTGGGACAGGAAAGACAATGGACAGGGTACATATTAATTCAAGTATTCGTTACTTTATTGATTTCTTATTCTAATTGTTGCCAGAGTTGATTACTTGAATGTAGTACATGCCAATTGGTTTATATCACTGAGTTTATATCACTGAGACAAAGAGTCAGCAGGAGGTTGAGGAGGCAGAGTGTTACTGCAGCTGCTGCAAGGGCTTAGGCATTCTCTCTCTCTCTCTCTCTCCCCCCCCCCCTCTCTCTCTCTGTGTGTATTCTGTTGTTTTCATATATCACTATTTTCTTACAATGTTTGCTGCTAACAGGGTCTCTAAGAAGAAGAAGCAAGAGCTGCAACAACTTGTGTTGGAGAGGAAGTAACAATAAGAAATCGTTTTCCTGAGATGAATGCACGAAGAGATAGCTCATCCGTCAACAAGTAAGCTTATTATTGTATTCTCAGATGTTTAGATTCACTATTTGGGTTACTTGGTTATAAAAAATATTGTAATTTTGATGTTTAGATGTTTATATTTTAATACTAATTGTTTTCTAGGTTGATTGGTATAACTAGTAAGTCAGGTAGCACATTATTCTCATATTTAACATTCACTTGGTAATTCAGATAATATAAGTAATAATTGGTGGAAGGGTATGGTTTCTCCTTTAGAATGTAACATATTACCCAGTAGTCAGCATGTAAGCATGTACTAAAAACTTATTTTACGGAAAAAAGTTATTCTGAATTGTGAAAGTGAAAATGTACAAGTATGTGTAAAAACACGTAATTACTATTGTCCTGGACTAATTTTAATAATTTTTCTTGCGATTTATATATTTTTACTGATACATTAGTGTTTTAGTAATTTAATATATTTTTCCTTTTGAGTAAAAATATAATATTTTAATTTTTATACAGAAAATGAATTTTTTTTAAAATAAATAATAGAACTGTATTATATTATATTGCCTTAAAATACATGATAGAGAAAAAAACATGTAAAACAATAACTCAGACGGAGGGAGTATATAAAAACCCCAATACATTATCAAATGTTAACAAGTTGATCAAGCTACTAAACTTAACACCTGTTAATCTCTATTATTCTGTGATGGGTAAGATTATTATTAGTACGTGTTGGAGCACGTTGTTGCATCAAAGCAGCACGAGCCGAGAGAGTTGTTGACCAGCGAAGCATCAAATGAGTTGTTGTCATTTTTGTTGCTTTTGGAAGCTCCGGAAATCCTGATCGAAAACAAGTTCAAAAAATTGCTTTGGGACTTGAATTGAAGATGCCATCTCGATCAAAGCTGTTATGTGTTGTCCTTGCTGCCGATTTAGTTGGGTAAGAATTTGTATGTGTGCTGTAAACTTTAAAGGCTTGGAATCAGATCCTTCATCATAGCATAATGAAATACTTTTTATTCATGAATCATAGGATCATTAACTACAAATAGTTTGTAATAATACAGTTATAATAAGGGGAAAGAAGTAATTAGGAGTTGTTTATTTTAGGACTGATTTTTATCAATTAAATTCTACGCATATACTGTAATGAAGATTGTAAGTTGTAGGAAATGCTTCACAAAGCACTTGAGTTGCTTCCGAAGCTCTGGATAGATGCAGGCTCTCTAGATAAAGCTATTATAGCATACAGACGAACTCTAGTTAACCCTGGAACTTAGACCGACATAAGTTGGCAAATGTACAGAAGAACTTAGCTGCTATGCTACTCTATGGAGGCATTGAAGCAAGCCTTCCTCCTCAGTTTGAATCGCTGGCTGGACACTTTGAATAGGTCCTCCCTAGGACCTTTACCCGAGATGAGAGGTGGTTCTTTCTTGCTCTTTGTTACAGCGTTGCAGGTCAGGATGAAGCTGTTATTAATCTTTCAAAGAAGATCACAGGGTTTTCTGAGTCAAAACACAAAACTCATGTTCCTTCACTTCTATTTGGAGCTAAGTTGTTATGGCGCTTGTTTACTTATTTATTTCTTTTAGTGTGAAAGCTAATTTTTTTGGGATATTCATTTGAGTAATAAAATTTTCAATGTAAGATGCAGTTTATTTTGATGATGATAAAGGACCAGACTATGTATTTAAGCATGTATTCAAATCTATTATTTTTTTAGTTTACTTGAGTGCAAGTTCCGTATATTTCATATATCTTAGTTACAAAAGCAATTGTACATCACTTTTAAAGAACAAAAACTGATGTCAAAAAAAACTTAATGTACATGCTTTTAGATAAAAAACTGATGTCAAAGACTGCCATGTTCAAGTATAAATTGAAAATAGGCATCACTTTGTTTGGGATAAAACTGATGTTTATGTGACAATATAGACATCACTTTTAAAGAAGAAAAACTGATATTAAAAAAGTTAATGTACATCGCTTTTAGATGAATAATTGATGTCAAAGACTGACATGTTCAAGTCTAAATTAAACATAGACAATACTTTGTTTGGGATAAAACTGATGTCTATGTGCCGATATAGACATCACCTTTCACTAAAGAAATCGATGTTTAATATCTGATTTTACATCACCTAAATGAAAATACTCGATGTCTATGTGGAAAAAAACATAGCTCGTAATATGTTTAATCTGTTGTAATAGGTGTAATTTATTTATTAAATTATCTATTTCTAACATTTTTTGTAAAAAAACAATGCATGGACATCAGTTTTTTTGCCAGAAACGATGTCTAAGCAAGTAAAGACATCGGGTTATGGCCGATGTCTAGAATAGACATCACCGACATCAACATCGGTTGCCAAACAACATAGACATCGGCCAAAAACCGATGTCTATGGACTTTTTTCTTGTAGTGTATTATGCTAGAAAAGATAAACGTCACCAACCTTAGAGCTAACACTGCTCTTGGAACGCCACAGTACTCTTTGAAACTGTGGAGTACCTTAGATTGTGACAAGTAAAGACCTGCGTCAAGGCCAGGTACATAAAGCATAACAACTTTGCGAATCAGGGGTTTGTTCTGCATATCGGCAGACAACTCAGCATTACACACACCAAAAATATTGAATATGATATGCAAGTGCCAATCTGGAAAAAAAAATCCTTCTTAAACAAAGAAATGGTAATATTGAACTATATTAGCTGATTTGTTATTTATTGATATTTTCCCACAAGACTGTTCTTCACAATTCAAATTATTTTGTATTCTCTAAGCAACACAAACAAAAACAAATAAATACAAATCTACCAGATAAATCACTACAAGAAAATCAGTAGCTAATTACAGTACAATTTACAAAATCCACGCAAATATATATACAAAGAGAGGGAAAGAGAGGGGGAAGGAGAGAGGGAGAGAGAGATATATGAGCATAGAGAGAGGGGAGAGAGATATGCATACCAGGAAGAGAGAGAGAGAGAAAGAGAGAGAGAGACGCCTTCCTTGAATCCAAAAATAAGCCCCAAAGCCCTAGTTTTGAAGACGGACTAAAACCCCAAATTGAAGTCGAATTTAAATCCTAAACGAAACCATAACTAAAGCCCGAGTGAAAGAAGCATACGAATCAACCAAAGGAGGCTAGAAATAAAGTAAACATTTATGTATGTATAGATTTTGCATAACCAGGAGAGGAGGGAGGGAGAAAGAGAGGGGAAGAGTGAAGGGGAGAGAGAGAAGCAAGAAAGAGAAAATGAAAATAAATTCAGATCTGAAGCAATTAGATTATTACACTGTCCTGTTTCTCAAAAGGCGTGGTGTTTTATTTTGGAAAAATCAGAAATAAAGGTCCATTTGCCCCTTTAATTTTCACTTATGTTTCAATAAATTTTTTATTAAAATTTAAGTAGATTAAATATTGATAATTATTTTAAATATAAATAAATATATTTGGCTTTAATTTGGCTTGTCATTTTAACAGTCAAACTCGAGTTTGACTAGTACAACTAACTACTGTTTACTTCTGAATTTGTCTTTCGATTATTTTAAAAATATTTCTGAACAATCCAACCATATGGATGTCAATAAATATATATATTAGTGATATAACCAAAATTTCATATCAAAATAATTTTATTTGGTTTGACATTTTAACAGTCAAACATGATTTTGACTAATACATCTAATTAGTGTTTACTTTTGAATTTGTGTTACATTTATTTTAAAAATATTTTTCAACGATCCAACCATATGGATGTCAATATATATATATATATATATATATATATATATTAGTGATATAACCAAAATTTCATATCAAAATAATTTTATTTGGTTTGACCTTTTAACAGTCAAGCATCAGTTTGACTAGTACAGCTAACTAGTGTTGAATCTTGAATTAAGGTTTCGATTATTTTAAAAATATTTTTCAACGATCCAACAGTATGGATGTCAATAGATAAATATATTAGTGATATAACCAAAATTGCATATCAAAATAATTTTATTTGGTTTGACATTTTAACAGTCAAGTATCAGTTCGAATAGTACAACTAACTAGTGTTGAATCCTCAATTAGTGTTACGATTATTTTAAAAATATTTTTGAATAATCCAACCGTATGGATGTCAATAGATAAATATATTAGTGATATAACCAAAATTTTATATCAAAATAATTTTATTTGGTTTGCCATTTTAACAGTCAAGCATCAGTTCGACTAGTACAGCTAACTAGTGTTGAATCCTGAATTACTGTTACGATTATTTTAAAAATATTTTTTCAATAATCCAACCATATGGATGTGAATAGATATATATATTAGTGATGTACCCAAAATTTCATATCAAAATAATTTTATTTGGTTTGACATTTTAGCAGTCAAGCATCAGTTTGACTAGTACAACTAACTAGTGTTGAATCCTGAATTAGTGTTACGATTATTTTAAAAATATTTTTCAATAATCCAACCGTATAGATGTCAATAGATAAATATATTAGTGATATAACCGAAATTTTATATCAAAATAATTTTATTTGGTTTGCCATTTTAACAGTCAAACATCAGTTCGACTAGTACAGCTAACTAGTGTTGAATCCTCAATTAGTGTTATGATTATTTTAAAAATATTTTTCAATAATCCAACCGTATGGATGTCAATAGATATATATATTAGTGATGTACCCAAAATTTCATATCAAAATAATTTTATTTGGTTTGACATTTTAACAGTCAAGCATCAGTTTGACTAGTACAGCTAGCTAGTGTTGAATCTTGAATTAGTGTTTCGATTATTTTAAAAATATTTTTCAACGATCCAACCTTATGGATGTCAATAGATATATATATTAGTGATATAACAATATGTAGTCACTAATAATACTTGTAATTAAAAGAAAAAGAGAAACAATAGGTCATAAATAAATGCTTTTAATAAAAAAGGGCCAAAAACAATATAAATGAATTTTATAATCTTTTGAGCATATTTTGTGATTATAATATAATAGGTAATTAAGGTTGGAGGCCATGGAAAAATCATTTTAGAGGAGAACTTAGAAATCATATAATCATTAATTAGAATATAACTTATGATGTCTATATCTCACTTGTGTACTTTCTAAATACCTGTTTGTATTAATTTCACCTATATTAACTTACGACCAAATATGTCACATTGGATGAGTCTGAGTCGGAAATGACTTTTCGATCTATGATAATGGTCATTACGGATCAAAAAGGTAATAAATAACTTTTTCATTTTCTTGAGTATTGGTCCCACCCATTTACATGGCAGCAACGTGAATGTTTAATAAAATTTGATAACCGACCAAGTTTTTGGTTACTTTTAAATCTACAATTCACCTTTGCTTGGTCCCGGTTTTTCCTACTTGGCATGTATGTGCCACATGTCACGGTTGACTAGGATGTCAGGGTGGTCCGTGTCAACTTTGGTTGGTCTTTTTCATGTTTATAGACAAACAAAGAAATATTTTCATGAATTATATCCGATCACAATGTAACCGACCAACTTCATAAGAAATATTGTTGAAAATGGTCATAAATAGTCTATTTTGATCATTTTTGTATTACACCATTTTATTTTTTGGAAAAACACTAATATATTATTTGAAATTATATAATATAATATATTTGCACTAAGATGTTTTTTTATAAATTACATAATGTGGTTGAAAAAAAATTGTTGTATTTAGTACCAATTATTTACTCCTATAAATTGTTTAACTTAATTAATTTAGAAATACATATTTTATAAAAAATAAGTAAATTAGTTTTAAAAGTTCAAATTTGAATGATTCATGTAGAACTTTTAAATATTACTCTCTCGGTCCCTTTGAAATATATACAAATGGTTTGGTATTAAGAAATAGTGTAATTTTGAAGAAAAAAAGTAAGAAAATTGAGTAAAGTGATGGTACTCATCAATATTATATATATATATATATAGGGGGCTACTCTAATACAAACCTCCTTATAATGAAAACTAAAAACTAAAATAATTTTTTTGTTAAATCACGTGAAAACATGGCACATATGGAGAAAAATACAGTGAAGTCGGATTTCAAAAAAAGTTCACCGATTAACGGGAAAAATTAAATAAAAAACGGAGGGGAAAAACTAGAATTATATGTAGGAGGGAGCATATATATAGTGTGTACTACATCTAGGTGGCCCTTGGATTAGATTGATCTAAGGGGTGATATTAGTTTCTAGTTTTTATTTTAATTTTAGTTTCTATTTGATTATTTGTATATATATATATATATATAACTAGTGAGTAGTTAATTTCTATATAACAAAATTTTACAATTCTGAGTCACTTTGAAAATGTATAGAATTGAGAGTGAGAGAGTGGGAAATATGCACGGATTACAAAATTCAATAATTTATCATTTGTAATTGTGTTTTTGGATTACTAAATAAAATAATAAATTTAATAAATATTTTATTTTGATATTTATCATACAACTATAAAAAACAAACAAAAAAGTAATTTTTTGTTTTTAAACCTTACAAAGAATATGAACTAAAAAAAATAATAGACAAATAGAAAAATTACTTGATTCAAGAATATTAGTAAAGAAATTTCTAAGAAATTTCCTACAAATTTCTAATGTTTTATATACCAGCCCCTATATAAACTTAAGGGTGTTGCACATACTCCATAATCCCTAATTCCTTGACGGCCGCCCCAATCTTACCATATTCCAGAACTTCAAAATTTAGTATATGACCAACCAATTGAGCTGCAAAGATGGTGAGGAGAGCGGATCCCCGGAAGACATGAGGATCTTTGTGCTAAAGGTACAACTAATTTCTAATAAATAAGATTTTGATTTGCTTTGTATTATAGGTTGACACTTTTAATCCTTAAATTTTTTCATATGTGTAGCTTTATCAGGGATTGTTCATTATACATCAAAGATCTGGGGAGGTATACATACTAATTCCCTTTTTGATTCTTTTATATTGATTTTTATTTATTATTATTAAAATAGTGTAATGTTTTGCACAGGAGGTGATAGGAAAAGTCACCCTATCACAGTTGCGGCTAAAGGGAGTTCTGCATAATCTTGCCCCAAAACTCCAAAAAGTGCGGCAGCCATCACAGTTGACCCCACTGTAGCAGCACAATACATCCGTCTGTTTTGCCCCTTCTTCCCATAAACCATGTCTCGTATTAGGTCATCTGATTCGAATGAGGGTGTCATCTGATTGTCCAAGGAGGTCCTAGTCATCCTCTTTGTCACTGTCCTTGTTGTACTAATTTTTTTATTATCTATTATCTTTTAAATTCAAGCAATGTAATCGTAGTAATCGGTTTGGAAATAATAGATAAATTAGTATCATGTTAATTATTATTAATCAAATATTGTTAAATTTGTGAGGATCTATATGCAGATATCTTAAATTGATAATATTAGTTATCTCTTGTATACATTACTCAAAACTACAACAAAGAAGAGTTTATTTCATTTACTTTTATATAAATTATATAGTCATAACATCTTTTTATTGATTATTAACTATAAATTAAATTTTTAAAATTGAAATAAGTAACAATTACTTTATATAGACAAAAGTTTTAAATAATATCTATCCAACATTCCTATCAAGCAAAGTCTATATAATATGTAATATATCAATTGTATAATAATTTCAAACTAATTTTACTTTACTTATAAGTATTGTTTTGTATGTGTTTAAAAGCCTAGCACGTGTGGAGATAAATTTAAAATAAATTTAGTTGGCCAACAATCATCCAAAACAAAAATAAACTCCAAAGAACCCAAAATTTAATATATAAAATAAATTTCTAATCCACAATTAAATTCAAATGTAAACAAAAACAATATGTAATCACAAAGAAATGCTTTTAATGAAAAGAAAATGAGAAAAAAAAATGATAAGTAGTGCACCAATAACATCTAATTATGTAAAAAAAGATTAGAAAAATAAAATTATTAATATTATATAGGGATAAAAAAATATAAATGAATTTGAGAATCTCTTGATCACATTTTCAATTATAATATAATAGGTAATTAAGGTTGTAGTCCATGCGAAAATCCTTTCACACGAGAGTATAAAAATCATATAATCATTAATTAGCTTATAATTCTTCTATGTCATTGTGAAATAATGATGAAAATGCCTATGTCTATAGCATTCTTGGAAAACTCTACACTTTCTTCGAACCACCCCTTTTCTTGATTGACCAATTTATTTATTTATTTTTTTCCAACTTTATAGCAGATTTCATTAATAACATGAAAAAAATTCAATCGGTACAAACCCCCAATTCATCATGCAACCAGGTTGAAAACAAATAGACGAACTAAATAATTAGCCTCTTTATTTCCGGATTGCTTAACTGACTGAATACAAATATTCTGAAAATTAAAAATAAAGATAATGGTTTCTCGAGCGATCCAGCCTGCATCTCCACCGAAAACAGTAGTTTCACAATTGCCCTCACATTAATTCCATGGATCGTACAATGTTCAGAGGACTCAATTGCAAAAACTGAGAGGGCCCTCGTGTTATGAACAAAAATATTTTGTGAGAGGTGAGCACATGCGCTTTTCACTACCGTATCAAAAGCACCCCAACTATCTACCTGCCGGACACCATCTATAAATAATAACTCAATTAAACGAAACGAAAAAGAAGTGAATTTTTGAACAGAATCCAATATTTATTGAAAGGAAGTTAAAAACAAATGATAAAAATGTTGTATGGATGCAGAGAGAGGATGAAGATAGAGATGAAGATGGGTAGAAGGGTGAAGAAGGAGGTGTGATGATTAGGGTTAAAGGAAGATGGGGCGGCCGACTCTCATCGAGAGAGAGGGAGAACTGATTGACCAATTTTTTAATACTCTTTTTGACATATAATTCTAAACACTCTTTAGCCTTTCCGGGTTTTTGCATCTTCAAATGCCTTAATTAATAGAAAGAACTTAGGTGTGTGTAATGTACATAATTATAAAAATAAAAATAACATACAACAAACTTCTTGGTAACTTCTTCAGCCCATTTCGAATTTTGTGCAAGAATGGCAATACACGTGTATGCCCAACTGCCCATTTTGAACGAATAGTCGCATTCAATATCTTCACTGTTGTATCATTGTATATACTTTAAAATGAATTTTAATGTAGTCAGTCATAAACACAAAAGCTTCATAATCTATGAGCTAATCTTATTCATATTTTTCACATACATTTTGAAGTTGAATGAGATTTATATGATAAACATATATAAATAATTACTGTCCCACTTGGAATTTGATGCGGCATGGTGTTCTTGGGTTCTTTTCCCTAAACTTGCGATCGGAATGTGATCTAGGTCATTTCCATGCCCGGGTCTCTATATTGGTCTTACAAGTGTTTTTGGTAATCTTACGGGTGTTCTGATTGCGTGGAGAAGGTAGACTAGGTGTTCGTAAAATAGCACAAGTTCTTCGACTAAGTCCACGACCACGTCCCATGTCTCTGATTAGCATTTTCCCTACATACTACAAAGTAATTAGAAAATATTTCCAAGTAATTAGATATCATTCATGCAAGATACTAAATATAACAAAAAAAACATAATTTCCAAGTCAGATAAATCGTCAAAATAATGAAAAACTAATAAAACAAGATCAAAAGCATTGATAAAATTCTACATACTCTCATTTCATATCATACGATTAAACTTAGAAATCTTAATTCGTATTCGTAAATACAACTCATAGAGAACTAACAACATTAAACCCATATCAAATAAAGACGCAAATAAAAAAAAAGGTTAATAAGAATTTGGGCGATTAATAGAGTTTGTAGTTAAATTTGATATATATATTAATTATTTTAATAAATTATATGTGTCTATATTATTTTAAAAAGTGCTAACAAAATTTTAGAATAGTGTTAACCAAGATCAAATCAATCAATTATACCATATTTTCCTTGAAAAATGTCAAAATTAATCCGGACAGCGCACGGATTATTAAATAATTTATTTATTTTTTATAAAAATAAGATTATACTAATAATAGGAAAAAAATATTAAAATTAATCCGTGCATCGCACGGGTTACACGCTTGTATAACATTAAAGAAGAATTCAATTATCAAATTATTAGTAACTTTATTTTCTGTGAGATACGAAATAAGGTCATATATATGTTTACTATAATATTTTTGTCCGAATTAGAAAAAAAAGGATTGAAATTTAAGTATCTAATTATAATCAATACATAAAAAAATAAGCGTGCTAAGTCCATTATTACGGTTTCAATAATTATCTTTAGTTTGGTTTCGTTTGAGGGATGCCCTCAGTGTCGAGGAACACGTAATAAAATAAATATTAACTTTCTTTACTAATATTAACTTGCACTTGAATAATTAAAGAAAAAAACCTTTTGCTTTAATTTTTGTTGATTTGTAACAAAGGGACGTTAAGTTTTTTTAGCTATGCATGTAGGCTTTATGACCCGTAAGTCCACTGGTACAATTAGACACAATTAAAACATAAATAAGACTGAACCTTTTGAACCGCGCACATCAAATAACAAAGTTTAGAAACAGTTATATATTAATACTATTTACACATGAAGATGAAAAGGAAAGCCGATCAAATTGCTCAAGAAGTATGATCAAAGAAAAAAAAATCGAAGGAAGGAATTGAAAGATGGAGAAGGGATCAGACCAAAAAGAAACAAAAAAAATAATGAATCGATGAGTTAATTTCTAGTGTTCATATACGCATTTTGAATTCAATGCCTTTTCAATTTATGGGTATTATGATTAATTGATTTCAATTGTTTAGGTATAATGTAAGACTTTATTGTTAAGGTGCTTTTGTACATGCGTTGATGTACTCATACCTATCATCTCACCTATCATCTCAGTTCTTAATCCCATAATCTTACTCAGCCTCTTTAATACTTAGTTATATATATATATAATGTATATGTATAACATTCCCCCGTTTATCGATCCCCATCAATGTATATTGTTACTCGAATTATGACAAATTAGCAAGCCATCTGGTTGTTTTTTAACATGTCATAGAGCCATATCAGCACTCGGTTAGTCCATTTAAATATGTTGACAATGATCATGTAAATGAAAGTTAGTCGACTGCAAACTTTTTGAGTTCAATTACCCAACTACAAAGAAGTGAGTTCAATTATGTTTTAGCCTATTAACCAGAAATAAAGTAGTTTAGATTAAAGGTGGGAGTATATAATATATATAGATAAATAGATCGGGTTTTTAATAAATATGTTTGTATTGGATTTTAATAAGCTCACTTCACGAATGTTGTTTAGCCCAAAATACCGACCAATGATTTATCTTGAATGCGACTTTAATATAGTACTAACTAACAACTTATGTGATGCACGAGTTTATATTATTGTCATATAAATAATGCAATGATTCTAATATGATTTTAGTGTGAATAATAATATTATTTTAATTGGATATTAATATATCTAAATTGGATAAAAATATATACTATATAAAGCACTAAAAAAATATTATATTTCCATATTAGAATTTAAGCTATCACTTTGAATTGGATTTTTAAAAAAATATGTTTTATTAGATTTTAGTAACCCATTTTTATCAAATCCATTGATTCTGAGTAGTTAATCCCATTGTAATGACCAACGATTTATCTTAAGTTCGGCTTTATAGTAGTATAGAATATCGAACAACGCATGCGATGCACGAGCTTATTTTAATATTATAGTTGTAATGTTCTGAATCTAATATGAATATATTGTGCATAATAATAATTGAAAATTAATAAATCTAAATTGGATATAGATATATATTATTTAAAGAATTATCAAATTATTATGATTACAGATTCTAAACTTATAATATATCACTTTGTATTAGTTTTAAGATGATTGTTTGTAATAGATCTTAATAAGCTATCATGTTTATACCATGTAAGCTCATCTTTGTATTAGATTTTAATAAGCTCATTTTTCTGTCGAGGCCATAATTCTCATGAACGATTTATCTTGAGTTTGGTTTTAATATAGTAGTATAGATAACATGTGCGATGCACATACTTATTTTAATATGGATGTTATAATATTATATATGACTTTATTATGATTTTATTGTGCATAAAAATAATATTTTAGTTCGATAATAATAATCCTAATTTGGATATAGATATAACCTATCTAAGGATTAACGAATTATTATGATTTCGGATTGTAAATTTATACCCTGTCACTTTGTATTGGTTTTACAGGATTGTTTGTATTAGGTGTAAGCCCATCATACCCAAGTCTGTTGATACCAAGTAAGTTAATGTTTGTAGTAGAATTTAGTAAGAACGTTTTACTAACTCCGTTGGCCCCAAGCTTTCCCGTTGAGCATATAATACCGACCTACGATTTATGTTTAATTCGTTTTAAAATATTAGTATGAAAATAACAATATTAAGTTATCTTTAACGACATATGCTCCTTGCCTAGAAAACTTGTTCTTTCAATTAAAAATAGAAGACATTATCCATCCATATGAAGAGACACATGAATTGCTAGTGGATGGTACCATGGAGATTAAAAATGTTGAGGTATGATCTTTGTAACAGTTGCATAGAATTTTATACATAACCTCTGTCCATGTATCATGGTTCGATACTTTGAGGAGTAAAGATAAAAGAAACCAAGTACCTTTTTAAGTCCCTGCTAATTCACTTTTCCACATTATGTCCTTGTCAGAAATGTTTTTTGTTACACTTAAAATTCTTTATAAATTCCTTAATGTGTTATCTACATTTTTCTGAAATGTACTTGTATATGTAAACAAGAATGCTTGAACTATCTAACACATCGTGGCCCTGGCTATCAGCCAAAAGTAATTAGGAGTCTATAAGGAGGCTTATGTAATCCTCAAAAAAGTAATTAGGTAATGGGAAATGATTTTTCATGGTGAATTGTGAATTATGTATGTGATTATATGTATGCAGTAAACACACATGACACAACAAAAGGAACCAAAGTAAAAAAAATATATTGGTACATGTTTCACGCGAATATTTTAATAGATTAATTAGTCACTAATTAATATATTGAAATAGGCATAAAAAACCTACTGTTCCATTTATTACACTAATTTTTTTCGTTCATGTACTAGCCATTTGTGAGGTGATCAGTTTTCAGTGATCTGCTCAATCCTCTAACTTTAGATCTAGCATGTCATTAAGCTACAAGTGCTTATACTTTGTCCTTTGTCTAATGTTTTCTGCTCTTCACTTCCCCGATATTTCCATCTGATATGTACATTAGTGAAATTGTTGATGCTGCAAAGTCATTCAGGTATATCTTGAAAATTTTCATCAGAGCATGGTCTGGTACATTGCGGTCTCACCAGAATTACCATGTGATCATACAGTTTTAAAGAATCAGATGAAGTCTCATCTGAGCATTCTTTATAATGTTTATTGGAATTATCTGATTAATTATCAGTATAAGCTATATATGACCTGCTTATTTTAGTTTCTAGTTTTTATTTTAATTTTAGTTTCTATTTGATTATTTGTCTGTATATATATATATATAACTAGTGTAGTGGAAAAGATAATGGATATAAGGGAGTAGTTAATTTCTATATAATAAAATTTTACAATTTTGAGTAACTTTGAAACGGTATAGAATTGAGACGGAGAGAGTGGGAAATATGCACTGATTACAAAATTCAAAAAAATTTCATTTGTAATTGTATTTTTGGATAACTAAATAAAATAATAAATTTAATAAATATTTTATTTTGATATTTATCATACAACTATAAAAAAACAAACAAAAAAGTTATTTCTTTATTTTTAAACCTTACAAAGAATATGAACAAAAAAAATAATAGACAAATAGAAAAATTACTTGATTGAAGAATATTAGGTAAAGAAATTTCTAAGAAATTTCGTAGAAAATTCTAATGTTTTATATACCAGGGCCTATATAAATTAAGGGTGTTGCACATACTCCATAATCCCTAATTCCTTGAGCGCCCCAATGTTACCATATTCCACAACTTCAAAATTGAGTATATGACCAACCAATTGAGCTGCAAAGATGGTGAGGAGAGCGCATCTGGGGAAGACATCAGGGTCTTTGTGCTAAAAGTACAACTAATTTCTAATAAATAAGATTTTGATTTAACTTTTTATTATAGGTTGCCACTTTTAATCCTTAAATTTTTTCATATGTGTAGCTTTATCAGGGATTGTTCATTATACATCAAAGATCTAGGTAGGTATACATACTAATTCTCTTTTTGATTCTTTTATATTGACTTTTATTTATTTTTATTAAAATAGTGTAATGTTTTGCACACGGGGTGATAGGAAAGGTCACTCTATCTGATTATTCCATGTCCTCAGATTTCTTGCATTGGTGGCCTTAGCACTTGCGACTAAAGGGAGTTCTGCATAATCTTGCCCGCAAAACTAGAAAAAGTCCCCCACTGTAGCAAAACTCGTATTAGGTCATCTGATTCGAATGAGGGTGTCATCTGATTGTCCAAGGAGGTCCGTAGTCATCCTCTTTGTCACTATCCTTGTTGTACTAATTTTTTTAATTATCGATTATCTTTTAAATTCAAGCAATGTAATCGTAGTAACCCGTTTCCAAATAATAGATAAATTAGTATCATGTTCATTATTATTAATCAAATATTGTTAAATTTGTGAGGATCTATATGCATATATCTTAAATTGATAATATTAGTTATCTCTTGTATACATTACTCAAAACAACAACAAAGAAGAGTTTATTTCATTCACTTTTATATAAATTAGATAGCCATAACATCTTTTTATTGATTATTAACTATAAATTAAATTCTGAAAATTGAAATAAGTAACAATTACTTTACGTAGACAAAAGTTTTAAATAATATCTATCCAACATTCCTATCAAGCAAAGTCTATATAATATGTAATATATCAAATGTATAATAATTTCAAACTAATTTTACTTTACTTATAAGTATTGTTTTGTATGTCGTTTAAAAGCCTAGCACGTGTGGAGATAAATTTAAAATAAATTTAGTTGGCCAACAATTATCCAAAACAAAAATAAACTCCAACGAACCCAAAATTTAATCTATAAAATAAATTGCTAATCCACAATTAAATTCAAATGTAAACAAAAACAATATGTAATCACAAAGAAATGCTTTTAATGAAAAGAAAAGGAGAAAAAATGATAAGTAGTGCACCAATCACATCTAATTATGTAAAAAAAGATTAGAAAAATAAAATTATTATCATTATATAGGGATAAAAAAATATAAATGAATTTGAGAATCTCTTTATCACATTTTCAATTATAATATAATAGGTAATTAAGGTTGTAGGCCATGTGAAAATCCTTTCATAGGAGAGTATAAAAATCATATAATCATTAATTAGCTTATAATTCTTCTATGTCATTGTGAAATACTGATGAAAATGCCTATGTCTATAGCATTTTGGAAAACTCTACATTTTCTTCGAACAACGCTTTTTCTTGATTGACCAATTTTTATTTATTTTTTGCCAAATTTATAGCAAATTTCATTAATAACATGAAAAAAACTCAATCGGTACATAACCCCTAATTGATCATGCAACCAGGCTGAAAAATAAATAGACGAACTAAATAATTAGCCTGTTTGTTTCCGGATTGCTTAACTAACTGAATAAAAATATTCTGAAAATTAAAAATGAAGATAATGGTTTCTCAAGCGATCCAGCCTGCATCTCCACCGAAAACAGTAGTTTCACAATTGACCCTCACATTAATTCCATGGATAGTACAATGTTCAGAGGACTCAATTGCAAAAACTGAGAGGGCCTTCGTGTAATGAACAAAAATATTTTGTGAGAGGTGAGCACATGCGATTTTCACTACCGTACCAAAAGCACACCATCTACCTGCCGGACACCAGCTATAAACCTACCGAAAGTGTTGTTGATGCAAGATATCCAGATCTCCCAATATACCGTGAAATCCATTTTCAACACATCGCATAATGCGAGACACATCGCACAAAGTGAGACAATCAGACACATAAATAATAACTCAATTAAACGAAACAAAAAAGAACCGAATTTTTGAACAAAATCCGATATTTATTGAAAGAAAGTTAAAAATAAATGATAAAAATTTTGTATGGATGAAGAGAGAGGATGGAGATAGAGATGAAGATGGGTAGAAAGGGTGAAGAAGGAGGTGTGATGATTAGGGTTAAAGAAAGACGGGGCGGCCGACTCTAATCGAGAGAGAGGGAGAATTGATTGACCAATTTTTTAATATTCTTTTTGACATATAATTCAAAACACTCTTTAGCCTTTTCGGGTTTTTGCATCTTCAAATGCCTTAATTAATAAAAAGAACTTAGGTGTGTGTAATGTACATAATTATAAAAATAAAAATAACATACAACAAACTTCTTGGTAACTTCTACAGCCCATTTCGAATTTTGTGCAAGAATGGCAATATACGTGTATGCCCCAACTGCCCATTTTGAACGAATAGTCGCATTCAATATCTTTACTGTTGTATCATTGTGTATACTATAAAATTAATTTTAATGTAGTTAGTCGTAAACACAAAAGCTTCATAATCTATGAGCTAATCTTATTCATATTTTTCACATACATTTTGAAGTTAAATGAGATTTATACAATAAACATATATAAATAATTACTGTCCCACTTGGAATCTGATGCGGCATGGTGTTCGTGGTTTCTTTTCCCTAAACTTGTGATCGGAATTTGATATAGGTCATTTCCATGCCTGGGTCTTTATATTGGTCTTACAAGTGTTTTTGGTAATCTTACGAGTGTTCTGATTACGTGGAGAAGGTAGACTAGGTATTCGTAAAATCACACAAGTTCTTCCACTAAGTCCACGACCACGTCCCATGTCTCTGATTAACATTTTTCCTTGCATATTACAAAGTAATTAGAAAATATTTCCAAGTAATTAGATATCATTCATGCAAGATACTAAATATAACAAAAAAAAGACATAATTTCCAAGTCAGATAAATCGTCAAAATAATGAAAAATTAATAAAACAAGATCAAAAGCTTTGATAAAATTCTACATGCTCTCATTTCATATCATACGATTAAACTTAGAAATCTTAATTAGTATTTATAAAGACAACTCATAGCGAACTAACAACATTAAACCCATATCAAATAAAGAAGCAAATAAACTCCCCCCCCTCTAGCTCTTACGCAAACATAGGTATACATAATCGAAACTTGATGTACATGACACAAAATAACAATACAACTTACTAATTGTATAATTTACATATTTTATTCATATTAAATCATTTTTCTACATCATTATTTCAAAATGAAAGCATTTGTCATCACAAAAGATAACATAGAAAATGAACAATAACAATTAATGAAGCTCAAAAAACTCAAACCTTTGAAGAACATATAAATGTGAGATTTAACTCTTACTAAGTTCATCCAAAATTTAAAAAATATAGATGAAGAACACATTTGGTTATTAGTTTACTATAAAGAGCCACATTTATTCTCTCCTTCTCCATCATACTTATACATATATTTGTATAAACGTGAATACACCATACACATAAAAACAATCATATGAACAACACAATTGAAACAAATTAACAAATATTTAATGTTAAACATGTTGATTTAAGACAGCCACATTCATTCTCTCTATATATCACACTCATACCTATAAATAAATAAATATATATATATATATATATATATATATATATATATATATATAAATGCATATATATGTATAAAGAGGAACAAAAGATATACATATAAAGAACACAAAAAAAAATGAAATAAGTTGGCAAATATAGGTAATTAGGATAACGCACTAATGTTTTATATAGTCTATATGTGGTCTTATCTCTTTCAAATTAGTTGTTGATTAAATGTAATCCAACTAATAAATTTACAGTTTAAGACTATATTTTTTCAAATCTAACCTAAATAATTTTTCTAATTTATTTACCCAAAACTGAATGATTATTAAAGAATACTTATATAGTAATTATTGAATTTTTGTAAAATGGTTTAGAGTTTCATGTAATAAGGGAAAATATAATGGGTTCGTATTAGTTTTCATTCTAGGAAAATAACGACATCATATTTACTATAGACACCCTTTTTATCATGTATGCAACTCATGACAGATACTTAATTATTTAATAATGAATAGGAAAGTAGTGTGTTGGTTCAATTAAATGGCGGGTCGTATTTCTAAGCATTGCATGTTTATTTATATGCATTTGTATACTTATTTTTTAATTAATTATTAACATATTTAAATTTTGTTTAAATTAGTTGTACTTTCTATATATTTACATGTTTACTTAGATGTACTTATATACTTATTTCCTATTTTACTAACCTACTTTAATATTACACATTAATAAAATATTAATGGGATATACATATTTATAATTAAACGAACACAAAACTAGTATATTCTCATTATTGGTTTTCTTGAGCTTTCTAGGACTTACTTAGAGTTTCTCATGTTAGCTTTAATGTTGATATATCATAGAAATCCTTTAGAAAATTACTCCATTCACCACTTGATTAACAAAAAAGAGAGTCTTCTTAACTGTTAGTGGATTTCCCTTCAAAGTATTAGTTATTATGGTAAGATAACATGTATGGTTCTTGGTATCCATATTCCACAATCTTTCAAAAATCTTGAGATTCTTACAATACCGAAATCGATTTTCTTGTGTGTCTCCATGCCGACACACATTAACAACTTAAATTTTTTATTAGCTCTAATCTCATTAATAACAATGGCTCTCGTGCATAAAAATCTATATGATCATGTAAATGTATTTGTTACATATGTAAACAAGAATGCTTGAACTATCTAACACATGGTGGCCCTGGCTATCAGCCAAAAGTAATTAGGAGTCTATAAGGCTTATGTAATCCTCAAAAAAGTAATTAGGTAATGGGAAAGGATTTTTCTTAGTGAATTAGTGAATTGTAAATTGTGTATGTGATTATATGTATGCAGTAAACACACATGACACAACAAAAGTAACCAAAGAAAAAAAAATATATTTGTACATGTTTCACGCGAATAGTTTAATAGATTAATTAGTCACTAATTACTATATTGAAACAGGCATAAAAAACCTACTGTTCCATTTATTTCTCTGACACTAATTTTTTTCGTTCATGTACTAGCCATTTGTGACGTGATCAGTTTTCAGTGATCTGCTCAATCCTCTAACTTTAGATCAAGCATGTCATTAAGCTACAAGTGCTTATACTTTGTCCTTTGTCTAATGTTTTCTGCTCTTCATTTCCAGATATTTCCATCCGATGTGTACATTAGTGGAATTGTTGATGCTGCAAAGTCGTTCACGTATATCTTGCAAATTTTCATCAGAGCTGGTCTGTACATTAATGATAACAATCAGATATGCATTAACATTCATTATAGGTTAGAAATTTACCATGTGATCATACAGTTTTAAAGAATCACATGAAGTCTCATCTAAGCATTCTTAATAATGTTTATTGGAATTATCTGATTAATTATCTGTATAAGCTATATATGCCCTGCTTATTATGAACTTCTTCAGTTACTTCATACTTTTGAGCTAACCATTGGCCAGGAGTGCCATGAAACTATCAAGTCAAATTTATTAATAATCAATAAGCAGTTATGCAGTAAGATCTTAGATAAGGTTCCTCTTAAATCTTAATAGTGCAACTTTATGGGAAGTAAATATTTTTTTTCCAGGACTATATGCTCACCTCTGCCTTTGCTAGAGACCAGGTCTCTGGTGGAGCATACTAAGGCGAGTTGTGGTGAAATTGGCAAATAAATCAAGGTCAGAACTTTTCATAATTGAAATCCATATAACAACATGCACTCTCGCTTTCTTGTAAGATGTATCTACTTATTTGTAACTATGAGCTCTCTTTGCAGGCAAAGATTTATGTTGCAAATTTATTAACCAATCTAAGTTAGAATAACATTGTTATAAGCCCTCACTTCTCTAAGCAAAGAGTATTGATCTCAGATCTTTATTTTAAGTAAGTTAGAGAAGTCACCTTTTTGTATACGAACACGGAAATAAACCTCAAATTCAGTCTAGGTTTTGGGTTTACTTTTGGGTACATGACATGAAAAGAAAATACACCAATAGTTAAATAATTAAATAAATATTTCAAAATTTTATAAATACATATTGGGTATAGAAGTTTTAATAAAACAAAATAAAAAATAGTTCCAAATTTGAGTTCAACAAAATTTGACTACACTTGACTCATTATAACTTAATGACTTGAGACTCAACTAGTAAAACTTTAACCGAAAAGTTTGGTAATTAAATATTTTTATTTATATATTAGACCATCCAACCACATGGATGTTAAAATGGTTACAAGAAAATGTTATATGCAAATTTTAACAATTTTTAATCATTAGACCTCGATTATTTTAACAAATAAGGTATCATTAACTTAACTAAATATTTCACCACACAATCTTTTTCATGGAATTTATGCTCAAATTGACCAACTTCATGATTTTAAATTTTTTATTAAAATTACAATTTGTTAATATAATTTATTATATTTTTAATATTATAATATTTGTAAGAAAAAAGTTAATTAATTACAATTTTAATTTCCTAGAAATTATAAGAAAGCATAAGAAAAATATTAATCGACACTCCTAAATTCGACCGGTTACAGTTGAATTTAGTGCCACTTCAATAGTCCCCTTGCATTAGATCTAACACACCAAATTTAACCCCTAAAACACTCATCCAACGGTTGAATTTACATTTAATAAAACCAAATTATAAGTAAAAAAAATGATTAAATAAAAATTTTAACCCGAAGCCCTCCTTTCACTCACGTAACCCACCCCTTCTCTTTTTCTCTCTCCCCCTCTATTTCTATTTGTGTCCCTCCCACCATCTTACTCTCCCTCCTGAAGGTAATAATTCGGTAGAGAGCTAGGTAGATAATTTTTCAAAAATTTCCATTTTCTTGATTTTAATTCGAATTAGACTTTTTACTTTAGGTTGTTTATTGATGTGTTTTGAAGTTACGAATCGATAGATCATTGAACATGAGCGTGTAGATAATTTTTTCATGATTTATGATTGACTGTGTTGCTCCATTTACATGCTTGGTATGTGGTGGGGAAATTGTTTATATTAATGTTTTTTTAGTTTGGTGAATTTTTTGTTAATGTTATTTTTTTCTTTACATACGTTCAATTGATTTTGGCCGGAATCGGTTAAATGCTAGTTATTTGTAAGTTTGGATATGAATATGAGATTGTTGGGTCAATTTTGAGTGTATTAAGTTGGAAAATTAGACTGAAAACTGAGCTTTTTTGGAGAAATTAAAGCTGCTGGAATATGATTGGACCTGGGTAAACTCACTGGAATCTGGAAATTTTCCAATTTCCAGCGAGAGATTTGTCTCTTAAAACTGGTGTTTGTTAATTCAACCGAAGGTGGTGGAATTTAGATTCGCATCTTTGACCATATACGGTCAATTTAATTTTAGGCAGACATTTTAAATTTATTCAAAATATTTAATAGTTTGGGGGGGATTTTCAATTTTTTGGTGAAAAGTCAAATTCGACTACCTTGGTCAAATTTGGCCAGTTGAATTTAAGCGGTTTTTTTTAAATGGTCAAAACTAGCTGGTCCAATTTACTTTAAAAATGACTGACTTACTAAATATTCCTCGCGTATCATGACCGATCCAGAAACTAAAAGATACGACCGTGTCCTGACATATTTAGGTAAATGCGAGGACTTTTGGCCGGTCGTATTTACCTGTTTTTCTTATAGTGATAGCTCATCTAAATATGAGGGGTTTGTTAAAATGACGTAATATATAAGTTGATCCACATGTTAAATGACTTAATCAAGGGAAAGATGGGATCTAATAAATTCGACATCATAAACTTTGAAATTCTTGAAGAATTGCCCTCACCGATTTTCCAATTTTCAAATAGTTCTTGGCTAAATGATATTATACTTCATTTTGATGTCTCTCAACTTTGTTTCTTTCATTTTGTACTTAGTGGTGCAACAAACCATATGGTTTCTCTAACCCTCTCAGTTATCTACCTCTCTTTCACCTTTTTCAGTTGATGGAAGTGCTTTGGGCGTGGATCCTATCACGTTTTGCCTTTCCAATTAAAATTCAAATAAATTCTCTTGTGTAATAAAGAAATATTTAATCTCATTACATCCTTTATTTCACAAATTCCATATATTGGCATATTAGTTCTTGTATGTTCTTGCAATGACTTGGTTTGCCAAATGTTCACGGTTGTGGTGGTTAATATGTTAAGAGACACCAACACCAAAGGTAAGTCTCATCCGGAGAAAATTAAGGGTTGAGGTATTGTTTCGACCACTTCAAATTGTTTTCATCTTATATCCTTTTCATTTATGAAGGAATAATATGTGCAAAGTTTATATGTTTTTTTAATATTTTTTGTTTTAATAAAAGTATTGTTGCTTGATTGTCACGTTTATTAATTATATCATTCACGAGGATTTAATTAAACATGGGTTTTTAAAATATTTTTTATTTTTGTTAAAGTATTGTTCCTTGATTAGGTTATAACTGTTCCAGTCATACCTGGTAACGCTTTAAGAGGACATAAGAGAAACTGCAATAGATTAGTTATTCATTCTCCTAATTTTTGTAACTTAAATTTTAGGGAATGAGTGTACTAGTACAACGGATTAAGCATCATATCTCCCAAGACTTTGAAGAAGGAAGACTGTGCATCTTCACTAGTGTAACAGATTTTTTCTTATGTACACACATTTGCAACATGATGCTCTATGATATGATACATTATTTCTCTACTTGTTTGGGGTCAACTTCAACTTTATACTCACATCGGTGTGCCTCCAGACTCAACTGCAGTTCAGAAGTACACGGTTTAAGTTCCAACTGTATCATTACTGCAAATGTTTGCTTTCCAGCATGGGTGATGGACCCTGGACCTGCTGTGCATTATGGGTGTAAATTATTAATATTATCAAAACAATTCCATTAGTGTTGCAACTATTCTGAATTTTCAGATGTTGCCAGTAGCCGTGAACCATTTGACCTCTGTGAACAACATTATGGAAATTCCTTTAACCTCCCAAGCCTATTTAACCAGCAGCATAATTCAGAGCACAAGTTTAATAATGTCGGAGGAGCGAGGATCACTATTGCAGGTGTCTTGAGGATGAATGAGAATAAGCTCCTGATTAGCATATCCAGACGACTGGGGCACATGGCTCCACGGGCCCACATGATGAATTGAAGAGGAGAAGTTCCAAAGGTTCATCAGATGTGAATTCAGGAGCAGTTCTCTAGGCTCATCAGATGAGTAATCCAAAAGCATGAGAATCTCTTAGGTTATTAGATTTTTAAACCAAAAATGAGAACTTTATAAGGTACATTACAAAAGGACAAGTGCAAGAAGATAATTGGAATTTAAATCGAAAAGGAGAAGGTCTAGCTGTCTGTCTCTCACATGATAACTACAAAGAGAGAAGTTTTGCAATGAATAGACACAAAGAACAGAAGCAAAACCTGTAATTAAATATCAAACATGTATAAGTATCCCACAAAAAAGCAAGCCGAGCAATGTATCACAAAAAATGGCACCAAAGTATCTTTATCTTCCAACAAGGTCGGCGATTGGCAAAGCGCTTGGTTGGAAATCTAAGAATTTTCGGTTGCATTGCATATGCACATATTCCTGACAAGAAAAGAAAAAAGCTAGATGAGATTAGATGAGATTGTCAAGAAATGTATCTTTACCGCATATGACAAAAGAAGCAAGGTCTATCGACTCTATAAACCACTAAAAAAATTTAATCTTTTCACGTGGTTGTATGCATGATGAAGTAGACTTTCGGTGATGGAGCGTAAAAGAAAGAATTGTAGCACGTCTATTGTGTAATGATTGATGATGATGAAGATAACTCTTTGTGTAATGATTGATGATGATGATGATGAAGATAAATCAACAAAGATAATAGTGGAAATGATGATCCAATCCTCGGCAAAAGTTCTTAACAAATTCCTATATGTTGACACAATTGACATCAGAACGTAGAAGCAATAGTGTAGGTGGGCACCAAAAATATACGGAGTCTCCATGACATCTATAATGCAATAAGTCAGCTGGTACAAACAACCTTTATATGGTTATTCCTTTGTTTTGTTTAATGATCTACTAAAATTTTAGTAGTGCTTGAGTCACTTTCAAAAGATAAAGAATTCTCCCTAATTTAGGAATCTAAAAAAGTAGATGAATAATATGTTCTTACCTGTGTGCCCTTGAACTTGTTGCTGATCTTCTTCTTGTTGGGACCCAGGTTGGGTCTTGGCTTTGTGACTGTCCTTGCAGAATGAATGTTGGGTATTGGCCTTGGTGTTGCCCTTGATATTGTTCTTGCTGTAGGCGAAACAATAGAGTAAAACTACTCAAATTTCAGAAACTAAACATGTTAACATGTTGATGCTTTAAAATAATTAAGATACTAATTTTTAAAAGAAAAACAAAAAATCAAAGCAATTATAATATATTCTAAATGCATTTCTCAGTGTAAATTAATTCTGCTGATCCCCGAGACCTTAAATCTTGAAACACTACAAAGTGTCAAATTTTATTTACAATTACAAAATTGAAATCCTTAATATCATAAAATGAATCCATATATAGTTTAAGTTGGTCACATAGACATATATTTAAATATATATTTCATACAACACCCATAAAAACATTAATTAATTTCCTACAAAGAGAATAATTACATGAGAGTTAAAAGAATTATCTGAAGTTTATCATTACCTAAGCTTAGAGTTTATAAGGGATAACACAAGATTGTGGGGGGTACTTGTACAAATAATACACATATGTGTGTAGAAAAATTTTAGTGGGGTTATTAAGACATACATCTAACATAATAGAGCTAACATATGTGAATTTAAACTTCTACGGATGTTTTTAAGAAGTACTAGTGCTAGAATTGAAATGGACGTTCTAGATTCTTCTTACCATCTTCATTTTTTAAAAAATAAATGCCAAAATAGTAATATTATAATTTGAATAAATATATTTCATAATATATAGATTTTTAAAAGTAAGTCATATGTTTGGGAGAATATTATATTGGATTTTGAAATGATACAAGTATAATCAAAATTATTTAATTTTCTATGGGAATAGAAGATGGACAATCATAGATAAAAAACAATAATTAATGTATTATACCTACAAAAACCATCTCATCATCTTCTTCTATATTTATGTGGCTTCTCAAACAAACATTTTAAAAGTATTTTGAGGTTCTGGCGTTAAAAGAAATAAAGCTAGTATGATTAGGCTCATAAATATATTCTATTGAATATTGTATAATTTTTAAAAATAAAATACAATATAAAATATTATGGTTATAATAGTTTGATATTTTGAGTACAAACATGTAGGTAAAACATGATAATGATTTGTTAATCATGTAAATTATATAGTTATTTAAATGCTATAGGGAGAAACCATCTATACTATACTATTATAATTGATTGGTTTGGTCGATGCTTAACACCTTCCTAAAATATTTGCTACCACCTTCCAAAAAAAATTAAACACATATAATTTATTAAAATATTTAATTTATGTATCCAACATAACTACAAACTCTATCATTTGTAATAGTTATATCTATATTATACTACTTAAACTCTAACTTCTTTACAAACTCTACTATACTACTTACATAAAAAAATAATTATATCATTAATTTCATATTTACATTAAATATTTTATAATTTATTTTCTTTTTATGAAAATAAGTAATTTACAAAAGTATGATAAGAAATATTAAAATTACCGGGCACCGCACGGGTTATAGGATAATTTATCGTACAAAATATATATTATTAATTAATAACATATTGTTCAATTTCAATTAATTTAATAAATTATTTAATAATCTATTATTCTATTTTATATATTTTATTAAGTGTTTTACTTTTAATAAAAAAAAAGGTTAATAAGAATTTGGGCGATTAATAGAGTTTGTAGTTAAATTTGATATATAAATTAATTATTTTAATAAATTATATGTGTCTATATTATTTTGAAAAGTGCTAACAAAATTTTAGAATAGTGTTAACCAAGATCAAATCAATCAATTATACCATATTTTCCTTGAAAAATGTCAAAATTAATCCGGACAGCGCACGGATTATTAAATAATTTATTTATTTTTTATAAAAATAAGATTATACTAATAATAGGAAAAAAATATTAAAATTAATCCGTGCATCGCACGGGTTACACGCTTGTATAACATTAAAGAAGAATTCAATTATCAAATTATTAGTAACTTTATTTTCTGTGAGATACGAAATAAGGTCATATATATGTTTACTATAATATTTTTGTCCGAATTAGAAAAAAAAGGATTGAAATTTAAGTATCTAATTATAATCAATACATAAAAAAATAAGCGTGCTGAGTCCATTATTACGGTTTAAATAATTATCTATAGTTTGGTTTCGTTTGAGGGATGCCCTCAGTGTCGAGGAACACGTAATAAAATAAATATTAACTTTCTTTACTAATATTAACTTGCACTTGAATAATTAAAGAAAAAAACTTTTGCTTTAATTTTTGTTGATTTGTAACAAAGGGACGTTAAGTTTTTTTAGCTATGCGTGTAGGCTTTATGACCCGTAAGTCCACTGGTACAATTAGACACAATTAAAACAAAAATAAGACTGAACCTTTTGAACCGCGCACATCAAATAACAAAGTTTAGAAACAGTTATATATTAATACTATTTACACATGAAGATGAAAAGGAAAGCCGATCAAATTGCTCAAGAAGTATGATCAAAGAAAAAAAAATCGAAGGAAGGAATTGAAAGATGGAGAAGGGATCAGACCAAAAAGAAACAAAAAAAATAATGAATCGATGAGTTAATTTCTAGTGTTCATATACGCATTTTGAATTCAATGCCTTTTCAATTTATGGGTATTATGATTAATTGATTTCAATTGTTTAGGTATAATGTAAGACTTTATTGTTAAGGTGCTTTTGTACATGTGTTGATGTACTCATACCTATCATCTCACCTATCACAGTTCTTAATCCCATAATCTTACTCAGCCTCTTTAATACTTAGTTATATATATATATATAATGTATATGTATAACATTCTCCCGTTTATCGATCCCCATCAATGTATATTGTTACTCGAATTATGACAAATTAGCAAGCCATCTGGTTGTTTTTTAACATGTCATAGAGCCATATCAGCACTCGGTTAGTCCATTTAAATATGTTGACAATGATCATGTAAATGCAAGTTAGTCGACTGCAAACTTTTTGAGTTCAATTACCCAACTACAAAGAAGTGAGTTCAATTATGTTTTAGCCTATTAACCAGAAATAAAGTAGTTTAGATTAAAGGTGGGAGTATATAATATATATAGATAAATAGATCGGGTTTTTAATAAATATGTTTGTATTGGATTTTAATAAGCTCACTTCACGAATGTTGTTTAGCCCAAAATACCGACCAATGATTTATCTTGAATGCGACTTTAATATAGTACTAACTAACAACTTATGTGATGCACGAGTTTATATTATTGTGATATAAATAATGCAATGATTCTAATATGATTTTAGTGCGAATAATAATATTATTTTAATTGGATATTAATATATCTAAATTGGATAAAAATATATACTATATAAAGCACTAAAAAAATATTATATTTCCATATTAGAATTTAAGCTATCACTTTGAATTGGATTTTTAAAAAAATATGTTTTATTAGATTTTAGTAACCCATTTTTATCAAATCCATTGATTCTGAGTAGTTAATCCTATTGTAATGACCAACGATTTATCTTAAGTTCGGCTTTATAGTAGTATAGAATATCGAACAACGCATGCGATGCACGAGCTTATTTTAATATTATAGTTGTAATGTTCTGAATCTAATATGAATATATTGTGCATAATAATAATTGAAAATTAATAAATCTAAATTGGATATAGATATATATTATTTAAAGAATTATCAAATTATTATGATTACAGATTCTAAACTTATAATATATCACTTTGTATTAGTTTTAAGATGATTGTTTGTAATAGATCTTAATAAGCTATCATGTTTATACCATGTAAGCTCATCTTTGTATTAGATTTTAATAAGGTCATTTTTCTGTCGAGGCCATAATTCTCATGAACAATTTATCTTGAGTTTGGTTTTAATATAGTAGTATAGATAACATGTGCGATGCACATACTTATTTTAATATGGATGTTATAATATTATATATGACTTTATTATGATTTTATTGTGCATAAAAATAATATTTTAGTTCGATAATAATAATCCTAATTTGGATATAGATATAACCTATCTAAGGATTAACGAATTATTATGATTTCGGATTGTAAATTTATACCCTGTCACTTTGTATTGGTTTTACAGGATTGTTTGCATTAGGTGTAAGCCCATCATACCCAAGTCTGTTGATACCAAGTAAGCTCATGTTTGTAGTAGAATTTAGTAAGCACGTTTTACTAAGTCCGTTGGCCCCAACTTTTCCCGTTGAGCATATAATACCGACCTACGATTTATGTTTAATTCGTTTTAAAATATTAGTATGAAAATAACAATATGAAGTTATCTTTAACGACATATGCTCCTTGCCTAGAAAACTTGTTCTCTCAATTAAAAATAGAAGACATTATCCATCCATATGAAGAGACACATGAATTGCTAGTGGATGGTACCATGGAGATTAAAAATGTTGAGGTATGATCTTTGTAACAGCTGCATAGAATTTTATACATAACCTCTGTTGGAAAATATGGGTATAAGTCCCATATTGGTAAGTCATATTTTTGAGCATTATGACTAAAAGATGTGTGAGATATGATGATATTCTCTTAATAATGAAAATTATTATTTTCCATTAGAATTTGGCTCAAATATTATGGCATAAATTAATTTGATTTTGTTTCAGATTAATTGATATGGTGTATGTCTTGATATATTTAATCTGATTATGTTTCAGATTATTTATGGAATAGAGTAGCTTGCAAGTATTACACCGATTCCATAATTAATGATATTTAATTATGGAAAAGAGTAGCGCACAAGCCTATCTACACCTATATAAACACCTCTAAGGCGTTAGGGTTAGACACACCAAAAACATATTCGCCTCTAAACACAAATCTCTCTCTCTCGGTGATAGTTTCATGCCCGTTCAAGCTCGCTGAAGGTGCTCGTTATCCGTAACGCCGCCGCTACCTCGTTTTATCCTGGAGGCTATCGACTCGCACATACGGTGAGAGGCGAAATAGCTTTAAGGAGACAGTTTCAACTGGACTCGAGGATCTCTCTTCTGTTTATATCCTTTCTTCCTCCGTTTGATTTCGTTTACTCACGCACACACTTGTTTGATTATTTGTATTAATCGCAGATTGTTTTCACAATCTTAAAGCTATTTATTTTATATACATATGTGACTGATACATCTGTATCTGCTTGTTTTGTTGAGTAACAGATCGATGGAGAACCAAACTGTGAACGATTCGATGAACATGACGGCTGATCCCAACGCACAGATCACTGGATCTGATGGGGTTCACCAGCAGCCGATTAACCCTAACGCACGGATCGTACGATCTGATGGGGGTCAAACGCCTGTGGGACATGTGCCTTCGGGATATGTGCCTGTGGGACACACTGTCATTGGACAGTTTAGTGTTCCTCTTGGACAGATATCGGCAGGATTCACTCCTCCGATCATACCTGCGGTGCCTACTGGTGTGCATACACCTGTAGTACAGACGCACGTACCATCTGTTCCACCCGTGGTGCCTGCTGCACCTGTTATGCCAACTGTGCCTGCTGCACATGCTGAAAAACCTGAGAAGTTCAACGGAACGAACTTCAAACGTTGGCAACAAAAGATGCACTTTTATCTGACCACGTTGCATATGGATCGCTTCCTTAAGGAAGAACCACCGTTGCTCACTGCTGAGAGTAACATGCAGACTGTGTATGCTGCTGATGCTTGGAAGCACTCCGACTACATCTGTCGGAACTATATGTTAAATTGTTTGTCTGACTCGTTGTATAACGTATACAGCGCGAAGCCAACAGCTAAGGTCTTATGGGAGTCACTTGACCATAAGTATAAAACCGAGGACGCTGGGGCAAAGAAGTGGATTGTTGGCCGCTTTCTTGATTATAAGATGGCAGACTCTAAGACTGTGGTCAGTCAGGTGCAGGAACTGCAGGTGATCATTCATGACATTCATGCTGAGGGAATGGTCATAAGTGAGTCTTTCCAAGTTGCTGCTGTTATTGAAAAGCTTCCACCTGGATAGAAAGATTTCAAGAACTACCTTAAGCACAAGCGAAAGGAGATGTCTATGGAGGATCTTATTGTTAGACTTCGTATTGAAGAAGACAACAGAGGGTCCGAGAAGAAAGTTAACGTTGCCACTGAGAAGGCAAACATGGTGGAGCATGCTCAAAGCTCCAAGCCCAAGAAGGCTAATTCTGGTAAAGGGGCAAAGCTGGCACCCAAGGGAGGGATTTCGAAGTCGAAATTTCAAGGGAAGTGCTACAACTGTGATAAAGTTGGTCATAGGTCTTCTGACTGCAAGAAGCCCAAGAAGCCCAACAAGAAGAAAGAAGCAAACATGGTAGAGAATATCTCCAAGGAGATGGGTGACATAGACCTCTGTGCTACGGTCTCTGAAGTGAACCTGGTCGGTTCTAATCCACGTGAATGGTGGATTGATACTGGTGCTACTAGGCATGTTTGCTCAGACAAGGCGGTTTTCTCTAGCCTCAAAGCTTCCGATGCTGGTGAGAAGCTCTACATGGGGAATTCCGCAACTTCTACCATTGAGGGTGAAGGCACGGTGATCCTGAAGATGACCTCTGGGAAGAATCTGACTTTGAAGAATGTACTTTATGTGCCTGATATTCGAAAGAACCTTGTGTCTGGTTCTCTGTTAAATAAGCATGGCTTTCGCATTGTAATAGAGTCAGATAAAGTTATTTTGTCTAAGAGTGGTATGTTTGTAGGCAAGGGTTATTTAACTGATGGGCTTTTTAAGCTCAATGTAATGTCCGTTAAGGACGATAATGAAATGAAGAATTCTTCTGCTTACTTGCTTGAGTCTCTTAATTTATGGCATGCTAGATTAGGACATGTAAATTATGACACTTTACGACGTTTAAGTGCAAAAGAATATATACCTAAACTTACTATCGATCCAAAACATAAGTAAGAGACTTGTGTTGAGGCAAAATTAACGAGATCATCATTTAAACGTGTGGAAAGGAACACCAAAGTGCTAGACCTAATACATAGCGACATATGTGATTTAAAATTCGCTCCAACAAGAGGAGGAAACAAGTATTTTATTACATTCATTGATGATTGTACAAAATACTACTATGTATATTTGTTGAAAAGCAAAGACGAAGCTATAGATAAATTTAAAATCTATAAGGAAGAAGTTGAGACACAACAAACTGAGAAAATCAAAACGATACGAAGTGATCGTGGAGGTGAATATGTTGAACCGTTTGGGGAATTCTGTTCACAACATGGTATAATCCATGAGGTCACTGCACCATACTCCCCTCAGTCAAATGGTGTGGCTGAAAGGAAGAATCGCACTCTGAAAGAGATGATGAATGCGATGTTGTTAAGCTCTGGGCTCCCACAATCGATGTGGGGAGAAGCCATCTTAAGCGCAAATAATATTTTAAATATTACGATGCGCAAGAATAAGGATGTAAGTCCTTATGAAATGTGGAAGAAAAAGAAACCAAGTTACCAACACCTGAAAGTGTGGGGGTGCCTTGCAAAGGTACTGATCCCTACACCGAAGAAGGTGAAGATAGGTCCTAAGACTGTGGATTGTGTCTTCATCGGATATCCTCCACACAGCACTGCATATCGGTTTCTTGTTCATGAATCCAAGATTCCTGATATTCAAAAGAATACCATTATGGAATCAAGGAATGCCTCATTTTTTGAGACGATGTTTCCCTGTAATCCAGGAAACCAACAACCTACGACGTCTAAACGATCTCATGAGTCTGTAGATGACGATAATGAGAGTGACGAAAGTGAAGACGAAAATGTGGGGGTAGTGAGAAGGAGCAAAAGACAACGAACGGAGAAATCCTATGGGTCTGATTTTATGACCTATTTGCTCGAAGAAGGTGACCCAAAAACTTATAAGGAGGCGGTTACCTCACCTGATGGGCCTATGTGGAAAGAGGCCATCAAGAATGAAGTTGATTCAATTATGCAAAATCATACTTGGGAATTAGTGGACTTGCCAACTGGTTGCAAACCATTAGGTAGCAAGTGGGTTTTCAAGAAGAAGTTGAAAACTGATGGCACTATTGATAAGTATAAGGCCAGACTTGTAATTAAAGGATACAAGCAACAAAAAGGCCTTGATTACTTTGATACATATTCTCCTGTAATGAGAATAACGTCCATAAGGATGATGTTTGCTATTGCTGCAATGCGTAATCTAACTGTACATCAAATGGATGTGAAAACAGCTTTCCTAAATGGAGACATAGATGAAGAAATCTATATGGAACAACCTGAAGGGTTTGTTGTCCCAGGACAAGAAAGGAAAGTGTGTAGATTGGTGAAATCATTGTATGGTTTGAAACAAGCGCCTATGAAATGGCATGAAAAAATTGATGAGGTCGTGCTGGCCAATGGTTTCAAAATCAATGAATGTGATAGATGTGCCTATTACAAGGAGAATGACAATGGCTATGTCATGATGACACTATATGTAGATGATCTACTTATTGCTGAAAGCAATGATAAAGTTATCAAATCTACAAAGGACATGTTGAAATCAAGGTTCGACATGAAAGATATGGGACTAGCAAATGTAATTCTGGGAATTCAAATTTCTAGAACATCAGAGGGTCTCGCATTAAGTCAACCACATTATGTTGACAAGATCCTTGAGAAGTTTCTTAAGGATGACTTTGAGAAAGCTAGGACACCTATGGATATGACTTTGCACCTATCCAAGAACAAAGGTGTAGCTGTTTCCCAATTGGAATACTCGAGGATAATTGGTAGTCTGATGTACCTCATGAGTTGTACAAGACCAGACATTGCATACTCAATTAGCAAGTTGAGTAGGTTTACGAGTAATCCGGGAGCTGATCACTGGAAAGCGATTATAAGGGTACTAAGGTACTTGAGGGGAACTCGAGACTATGGACTGCACTATGGCAGATACCCAGCAGTATTAGAAGGATATACTGACGTAAATTGGATATCTAGCAAGAAAGCACTTAAGTCTACGAGTGGCTATGTGTTTACACTAGCTGGAGCGGCAATATCATGGAAATCCTCAAAACAAACGGTGATAACTCATTCCACGATGGAAGCTGAGTTTGTGGCACTAGATAAATGCGCCGAAGAGGCTAAATATCTACGTCAGTTTCTGGAGGATATTCCAAGATGGCCAAAGCCTGTAACTGCAATAGGGATTCACTGTGATAGTCAATCCGCTGTTGGCAGAGCACAGAGCACGATGTATAATGGAAAGTCTCGTCATATACGACGACGACACAGTTCCATTAGACAATTGATCTCAACCGGAATTATCACTATTGACTATATACCGTCAAAGGATAATATCGCGGATCCACTAACCAAAGGGTTATCAAGAGAAGTGGTTGAGAAATCATCGAGAGGGATGGGCCTTAAGCCTATTGCTTAACGGCATCATGGTGGACACCCAACCATTGCTGACTGGAGATCCCAAGAACTTGGTTCAATGGGACAACTAAATCATGATGACCAAATCACTGTGGGGGTAACCCCTGGCCTGTTCCTATGATGAGGAAACAGTGAGACCCGTAAGGTACGAGGTTAAGCTTTGAGCCTTTAATGATCTTTGATGAATACATGGAGCTCAGGAGTGAACGCATGGAATTCAGTTGAGTAAACGCGGGTTACTCTATAAGATAAAGATCACCTATGTGGGAGAGAAGTGGGGCCGCTTCAAAGGAGAATTGCGAGGCACAATTCTTTAGAAACTTCTGCAGAACCAGGACGATGTTCCACGGCCAAAATGGACATACTCATGAGAGCTGAACGAGTCAGAAACGATATAGTGATAAGTATATCATCGTTTACATAAACGGTCGAACAGTTCAAGGACAAGCACGTCTACTGTCTACCAGTAAAGTCGGTATGCTTACTCGAGCGAAGGTTCAAGGAGCATTCTCTACCTATCGTATGCTATATCTGATCGAAGAAACTATCACCAAGTCAAACTCCGTGTCTGTCTGTCTGTCTGTCTGTCTGGTGTATGCTACTAAGATCACCAATCTCACCCATGTGGGGGATTGTTGGAAAATATGGGTATAAGTCCCATATTGGTAAGTCATATTTTTGAGCATTATGACTAAAAGATGTGTGAGATATGATGATATTCTCTTAATAATGAAAATTATTATTTTCCATTAGAATTTGGCTCAAATATTATGGCATAAATTAATTTGATTTTGTTTCAGATTAATTGATATGGTGTATGTCTTGATATATTTAATCTGATTCTGTTTCAGATTATTTATGGAATAGAGTAGCTTGCAAGTATTATACTGATTCCATAATTAATGATATTTAATTATGGAAAAGAGTAGCGCACAAGTCTATCTACACCTATATAAACACCTCTAAGGCGTTAGGGTTAGACACACCAAAAACATATTCGCCTCTAAACACAAATCTCTCTCTCTCGGTGATAGTTTCGTGCCCGTTCAAGCTCGCTGAAGGTGCTCGTTATCCGTAACGCCGCCGCTACCTCGTTTTATCCTGGGAGGCTATCGACTCGCACATACGGTGAGAGGCGAAATAGCTTTAAGGAGACAGTTTCAACTGGACTCGAGGATCTCTCTTCTGTTTATATCCTTTCTTCCTCCGTTTGATTTCGTTTACTCACGCACACACTTGTTTGATTATTTGTATTAATCACAGATTGCTTTCACACCTCTGTCCATGTATCATGGTTCGATACTTTGAGGAGTAAAGATAAAAGAAACCAAGTACCTTTTTAAGTCCCTGCTAATTCACTTTTCCACATTATGTCCTTGTCGGAAATGTTTTTTGTTACACTTAAAATTCTTTATAAATTCCATAATGTGTTATCTACATTTTTCTGAAATGTACTTGTATATGTAAACAAGAATGCTTGAACTATCTAACACATCGTGGCCCTGGCTATCAGCCAAAAGTAATTAGGAGTCTATAAGGAGGCTTATGTAATCCTCAAAAAAGTAATTAGGTAATGGGAAATGATTTTTCTTGGTGAATTGTGAATTGTGTATGTGATTATATGTATGCAGTAAACACACATGACACAGCAAAAGGAACCAAAGTAAAAAAAATATATTGGTACATGTTTCACGCGAATATTTTAATAGATTAATTAGTCACTAATTAATATATTGAAATAGGCATAAAAAACCTACTGTTCCATTTATTTCTCTGACACTAATTTTTTTCGTTCATGTACTAGCCATTTGTGACGTGATCAGTTTTTAGTGATCTGCTCAATCCTCTAACTTTAGATCTAGCATGTCATTAAGCTACAAGTGCTTATACTTTGTCCTTTGTCTAATGTTTTCTGCTCTGCACTTCCAGATATTTCCATCTGATATGTACATTAGTGAAATTGTTGATGTTGCAAAGTCGTTCAGGTATATCTTGAAAATTTTCATCAGAGCTGGTCTGGTACATTAAGGTCTCACCAGAATTACCATGTGATCATACAGTTTTAAAGAATCAACATGAAGTCTCATCTGAGCATTCTTTATAATGTTTATTGGAATTATCTGATTAATTATCAGTATAAGCTATATATGACCTGCTTATTTTAGTTTCTAGTTTTTATTTTAATTTTAGTTTCTATTTGATTATTTGTCTGTATATATATATATATATATATATATATATATATATATATATATATATATATATAACTAGTGTAGTGGAAAAGATAGTGGATATAAGGGAGTAGTTAATTTCTATATAATAAAATTTTACAATTTTGAGTAACTTTGAAACGGTATAGAATTGAGACGGAGAGAGTGGGAAATATGCACTGATTACAAAATTGAAAAATTTTTCATTTGTAATTGTGTTTTTGGATAACTAAATAAAATAATAAATTTAATAAATATTTTATTTTGATATTTATCATACAACTATAAAAAAACAAACAAAAAAGTTATTTCTTTATTTTTAAACCTTACAAAGAATATGAACAAAAAAAATAATAGACAAATAGAAAAATTACTTGATTGAAGAATATTAGGTAAAGAAATTTCTAAGAAATTTCGTAGAAAATTCTAATGTTTTATATACCAGGGCCTATATAAATTAAGGGTGTTGCACATACTCCATAATCCCTAATTCCTTGACCGCCCCAATGTTACCATATTCCACAACTTCAAAATTGAGTATATGGCCAACCAATTGAGCTGCAAAGATGGTGAGGATAGCGCATCTGGGGAAGACATAAGGGTCTTTGTGCTAAAAGTACAACTAATTTCTAATAAATAAGATTTTGATTTAACTTTTTATTATAGGTTGCCACTTTTAATCCTTAAATTTTTTCATATGTGTAGCTTTATCAGGGATTGTTCATTATACATCAAAGATCTAGGTAGGTATACATACTAATTCTCTTTTTGATTCTTTTATATTGACTTTTATTTATTTTTATTAAAATAGTGTAATGTTTTGCACAGGGGGTGATAGGAAAGGTCACTCTATCTGATTATTCCATGTCCTCAGATTTCTTGCATTGGTGGCCTTAGCAGTTGCGACTAAAGGGAGTTCTGCATAATCTTGCCCCAAAACTAGAAAAAGTCCCCCACTGTAGCAAAACTCGTATTAGGTCATCTGATTCGAATGAGGGTGTCATCTGATTGTCCAAGGAGGTCCGTAGTCATCCTCTTTGTCACTGTCCTTGTTGTACTAATTTTTTTAATTATCTATTATCTTTTAAATTCAAGCAATGTAATCGTAGTAACCCGTTTCCAAATAATAGATAAATTAGTATCATGTTCATTATTATTAATCAAATATTATTAAATTTGTGAGGATCTATATGCAGATATCTTAAATTGATAATATTAGTTATATCTTGTATACATTACTCAAAACAACAACAAAGAAGAGTTTATTTCATTCACTTTTATATAAATTAGATAGCCATAACATCTTTTTATTGATTATTAACTATAAATTAAATTCTGAAAATTGAAATAAGTAACAATTACTTTACGTAGACAAAAGTTTTAAATAATATCTATCCAACATTCCTATCAAGCAAAGTCTATATAATATGTAATATATCAAATGTATAATAATTTCAAACTAATTTTACTTTACTTATAAGTATTGTTTTGTATGTGGTTTAAAAGCCTAGCACGTGTGGAGATAAATTTAAAATAAATTTAGTTGGCCAACAATTATCCAAAACAAAAATAAACTCCAACGAACCCAAAATTTAATCTATAAAATAAATTGCTAATCCACAATTAAATTCAAATGTAAACAAAAACAATATGTAATCACAAAGAAATGCTTTTAATGAAAAGAAAAGGAGAAAAAATGATAAGTAGTGCACCAATCACATCTAATTATGTAAAAAAAGATTAGAAAAATAAAATTATTATCATTATATAGGGATAAAAAAATATAAATGAATTTGAGAATCTCTTGATCACATTTTCAATTATAATATAATAGGTAATTAAGGTTGTAGGCCATGTGAAAATCCTTTCACAGGAGAGTATAAAAATCATATAATCATTAATTAGCTTATAATTCTTCTATGTCATTGTGAAATACTGATGAAAATGCCTATGTCTATAGCATCCTTGGAAAACTCTACATTTTCTTCGAACAACGCTTTTTCTTGATTGACCAATTTTTATTTATTTTTTTGCCAAATTTATAGCAAATTTCATTAATAACATGAAAAAAACTCAATCGGTACAAAACCCCTAATTGATCATGCAACCATGCTGAAAAATAAATAGACGAACTAAATAATTAGCCTGTTTATTTCCGGATTGCTTAACTAACTGAATAAAAATATTCTGAAAATTAAAAATGAAGGTAATGGTTTCTCGAGCGATCCAGCCTGCATCTCCACCGAAAACAGTAGTTTCACAATTGACCCTCACATTAATTCCATGGATAGTACAATGTTCAGAGGACTCAATTGCAAAAACTGAGAGGGCCTTCGTGTTATGAACAAAAATATTTTGTGAGAGGTGAGCACAAGCGATTTTCACTACCGTATCAAAAGCACCCCAACTATCTACCTGCCGGACACCAGCTATAAACCTACCGAAAGTGTTGTTGATGCAAGATATCCAGATCTCCCAATATACCGTGAAATCCATTTTCAACACATCGCATAACGCGAGACACATCGCACAAAGTGAGACAATCAGACACATAAATAATAACTCAATTAAACGAAACAAAAAAGAACAGAATTTTTGAACAAAATCCGATATTTATTGAAAGAAAGTTAAAAATAAATGATAAAAATTTTGTATGGATGAAGAGAGAGGATGGAGATAGAGATGAAGATGGGTAGAAAGGGTGAAGAAGGAGGTGTGATGATTAGGGTTAAAGAAAGACGGGGCGGCCGACTCTAATCGAGAGAGAGGGAGAATTGATTGACCAATTTTTTAATACTCTTTTTGACATATAATTCAAAACACTCTTTAGCCTTTTCGGGTTTTTGCATCTTCAAATGCCTTAATTAATAAAAAGAACTTAGGTGTGTGTAATGTACATAATTATAAAAATAAAAATAACATACAACAAACCTCTTGGTAACTTCTACAGCCCATTTCGAATTTTGTGCAAGAATGGCAATATACGTGTATGCCCCAACTGCCCATTTTGAACGAATAGTCGCATTCAATATCTTTACTGTTGTATCATTGTGTATACTATAAAATTAATTTTAATGTAGTCAGTCGTAAACACAAAAGCTTCATAATCTATGAGCTAATCTTATTCATATTTTTCACATACATTTTGAAGTTGAATGAGATTTATACAATAAACATATATAAATAATTACTGTCCCACTTGGAATCTGATGCGGCATGGTGTTCGTGGTTTCTTTTCCCTAAACTTGTGATCGGAATTTGATCTAGGTCATTTCCATGCCCGGGTCTTTATATTGGTCTTACAAGTGTTTTTGGTAATCTTACGAGTGTTCTGATTACGTGGAGAAGGTAGACTAGGTATTCGTAAAATCACACAAGTTCTTCCACTAAGTCCACGACCACGTCCCATGTCTCTGATTAGCATTTTTCCTTGCATATTACAAAGTAATTAGAAAATATTTCCAAGTAATTAAATATCATTCATGCAAGATACTAAATATAACAAAAAAAAAACATAATTTCCAAGTCAGATAAATCGTCAAAATAATGAAAAATTAATAAAACAAGATCAAAAGCTTTGATAAAATTCTACATGCTCTCATTTCATATCATACGATTAAACTTAGAAATCTTAATTAGTATTTATAAAGACAACTCATAGCGAACTAACAACATTAAACCCATATCAAATAAAGAAGCAAATAAACTCCCCCCCTCTGGCTCTTACGCAAACATAGGTATACATAATCGAAACTTGATGTACATGACACAAAATAACAATACAACTTACTAATTGTATAATTTACATATTTTATTCATATTAAATCATTTTTCTACATCATTATTTGAAAATGAAAGCATTTGTCATCACAAAAGATAACATAGAAAATGAACAATAACAACTAATGAAGCTCAAAAAACTCAAACCTTTGAAGAACATATAAATGTGAGATTTAACTCTTACTAAGTTCATCAAAAATTTAAAAAATATAGATGAAGAACACATTCGGTTATTAGTTTACTATAAAGACCCACATTTATTCTCTCCTTCTCCATCATACTTATACATATATTTGTATAAACATGAATACACCATACACATAAAAACAATCATATGAACAACACAATTGAAACAAATTAACAAATATTTAATGTTAAACATGTTGATTTAAGACAGCCACATTCATTCTCTCTATATATCACACTCATACCTATAAATATATATATATATATATAAATGCATATATATGTATAAAGAGGAACAAAAGATATACATATAAAGAACACAAAAAATAAATGAAATAAGTTGGCAAATATAGGTAATTAGGATAACGCACTAATGTTTTATATAGTCTATATGTGGTCTTATCTCTTTCAAATTAGTTGTTGATTAAATGTAATCCAACTAATAAATTTACAGTTTTAAGACTATATTTTTTCAAATCTAACCTAAATAATTTTTCTAATTTATTTACCCAAAAGTGAATGATTATTAAAGAATACTTATATAGTAATTATTGAATTTTTGTAAAATGGTTTAGAGTTTCATGTAATAAGGGAAAATATAATGGGTTCGTATTAGTTTTCATTCTAGGAAAATAACGACATCATATTTACTATATACACCCTTTTTATCATGTATGCAACTCATGACAGATACTTAATTATTTAATAATGAATAGGAAAGTAGTGTGTTGGTTCAATTAAATGGCGGGTCGTATTTCTAAGCATTGCATGTTTATTTATATGCATTTGTATACTTATTTTTTATTTAATTATTAACATATTTAAATTTTGTATAAATTAGTTGTACTTTCTATATATTTAAATGTTTACTTAGATGTACTTATATACTTATTTCCTATTTTACTAACCTACTTTAATATTACACATTAATAAAATATTAATGGGATATACATATTTATAATTAAATGAACACAAAACTAGTATATTCTCATTATTGGTTTTCTTGAGCTTTCGAGGACTTACTTAGAGTTTCTCATGTTAGCTTTAATGTTGATATATCATAGAAATCCTTTAGAAAATTACTCCATTCATCACTTGATTAACAAAAAAGAGAGTCTTCTTAACTGTTAGTGGATTTCCCTTCAAAGTATTAGTTATTATGGTAAGATAACATGTATGGTTCTTGGTATCCATATTCCACAATCTTTCAAAAATCTTGAGATTCTTACAATACCGAAATCGATTTTCTTGTGTGTCTCCATGCCGACCCACATTAACAACTTAAATTTTTTATTAGCTCTAATCTCATTAATAACAATGGCTCTCGTGCATAAAAATCTATATGATCATGTAAATGTATTTGTTACATATGTAAACAAGAATGCTTGAACTATCTAACACATGGTGGCCCTGGCTATCAGCCAAAAGTAATTAGGAGTCTATAAGGCTTGTGTAATCCTCAAAAAAGTAATTAGGTAATGGGAAAGGATTTTTCTTAGTGAATTAGTGAATTGTAAATTGTGTATGTGATTATATGTATGCAGTAAACACACATGACACAACAAAAGGAACCAAAGAAAAAAAAATATATTTGTACATGTTTCACGCGAATAGTTTAATAGATTAATTAGTCACTAATTACTATATTGAAACAGGCATAAAAGACCTACTGTTCCATTTATTTCTCTGACACTAATTTTTTTCGTTCATGTACTAGCCATTTGTGACGTGATCAGTTTTCAGTGATGTTCTCAATCCTCTAACTTTAGATCAAGCATGTCATTAAGCTACAAGTGCTTATACTTTGTCCTTTGTCTAATGTTTTCTGCTCTTCATTTCCAGATATTTCCATCCGATGTGTACATTAGTGGAATTGTTGATGCTGCAAAGTCGTTCAGGTATATCTTGCAAATTTTCATCAGAGCTGGTCTGTACATTAATGATAACAATCAGATATGCATTAACATTCATTATAGGTTAGAAATTTACCATGTGATCATACAGTTTTAAAGAATCACATGAAGTCTTATCTCAGCATTCTTTATAATGTTTATTGGAATTATCTGATTAATTATCTGTATAAGCTATATATGCCCTGCTTATTATGAACTTCTTCAGTTACTTCATACTTTTGAGCTAACCATTGGCCAGGAGTGCCATGAAACTATCAAGTCAAATTTATTAATAATCAATAAGCAGTTACGCAGTAAGATCTTAGATAAGGTTCCTCTTAAATCTTAATAGTGCAACTTTATGGGAAGTAAATATTTTTTTTCCAGGACTATATGCTCACCTCTGCCTTTGCTAGAGACGAGGTCTCTGGTGGAGCATACTAAGGCGAGTTGTGGTGAAATTGGCAAATAAATCAAGGTCAGAACTTTTCATAATTGAAATCCATATAACAACATACACTCTCGCTTTCTTGTAAGATGTATCTACTTATTTGTAACTATGAGCTCTCTTAGCAGGCAAAGATTTATGTTGCAAATTTATTAACCAATCTAAGTTAGAATAACATTGTTATAAGCCCTCACTTCTCTAAGCAAAGAGTATTGATATCAGATCTTTATTTTAAGTAAGTTAGAGAAGTCACCTTTTTGTATACGAACACGAAAATAAACCTCAAATTCAGTCTAGGTTTTGGGTTTACTTTTGGGTACATGACATGAAACGAAAATACACGAATAGTTAAATAATTAAATAAATATTTCAAAATTTTATAAATACATATTGGGTATAGAAGTTTTAATAAAACAAAATAAAAAATAGTTCCCAATTTGAGTTCAACAAAATTTGACTACACTTGACTCATTATAACTTAATGACTTGAGACTCAACTAGTAAAACTTTAACCGAAAAGTTTGGTAATTAAATATTATTATTTATATATTAGACCATCCAACCACATGGATGTTAAAATGGTTACAAGAAAATGTTATATGCAAATTTTAACAATTTTTAATCATTAGACCTCGATTATTTTAACAAATAAGGTATCATTAACTTAACTAAATATTTCACCACACAATCTTTTTCATGGAATTTATGCTCAAATTGACCAACTTCATGATTTTAAATTTTTTATTAAAATTACAATTTGTTAATATAATTTATTATATTTTTAATATTATAATATTTATAAGAAAAAAGTTAATTAATTACAATTTTAATTTCCTAGAAATTATAAGAAAGCATAAGAAAAATATTAATCGACACTCCTAAATTCGACCGGTTACACTTGAATTTAGTGCCACTTCAATAGTCCCCTTGCATTAGATCTAACACACCAAATTTAACCCCTAAAACACTCATCCAACGGTTGAATTTAAATTTAATAAAACCAAATTATAAGTAAAATTAACCCCTATAACTTTAGATCTAACACACCAAATTTTAATTCGAATTAGACTTTTTACTTTAGGTTGTTTATTGATGTGTTTTGAAGTTACGAATCGATAGATCATTGAACATGAGCGTGTAGATAATTTTTTCATGATTTATGATTGACTGTGTTGCTCCATTTACATGCTTGGTATGTGGTGGGGAAATTGTTTATATTAAGGTTTTTTTAGTTTGGTGAATTTTTTGTTAATGTTGTTTTTTTCTTTACAGACGTTCAATTGATTTTGGCCGGAATCGGTTAAATGCTAGTTATTTGTAAGTTTGGATATGAATATGAGATTGTTGGGTCAATTTTGAGTGTATTAAGTTGGAAAATTGGACTGAAAACTGAGCCTTTTTGGAGAAATTAAAGCTGCTGAAATATGACTGGACCTGGGTAAACTCACCGGAATCTGGAAATTTTCCAATTTCCAGCGAGAGATTTGTCTCTTAAAACTGGTGTTTATTAATTCAACCGAAGGTGGTGGAATTTAGATTCGCATCTTTGACCATATACGGTCAATTTAATTTTAGGCAAACATTTTAAATTTATTCAAAATATTTAATAGTTTGGGCGGGATTTTCAATTTTTTGGTGAAAAGACAAATTCGACTACCTTGGTCAAATTTGGCCAGTTGAATTTAAGCGGTTTTTTTTAAATGGTCAAAATTAGCTGGTCCAATTTACTTTAAAAATGACCGACTTACTAAATATTCCTCCCGTATTATGACCGATCCAGAAACTAAAAGATACCACCGTGTCCTGACATATTTAGGTAAATGCGAGGACTTTTGGCCGGTCGTATTTACCTGTTTTTCTTATATTGATAGCTCATCTAAATATGAGGGGTTTGTTAAAATGACGTAATATATAAGTTGATCCACATGTTAAATGACTTAATCAAGGGAAAGATGGGATCTAATAAATTCGACATCATAAACTTTGAAATTCTTGAAAAATTGCCCTCACCGATTTTCCAATTTTCAAATAGTTCTTGGCTAAATGATATTATACTTCATTTTGATGTCTCTGAACTTTGTTTCTTTCATTTTGTACTTAGTGGCGCAACAAACCATATGGTTTCTCTAACCCTTTGAGTTATCTACCTCTCTTTCACCTTTTTCAGTTGATGGAAGTGCTTTGGGCGTGGATCCTATGACGTTTTGCCTTTCCAATTAAAATTCAAATAAATTCTCTTGTGTAATAAAGAAATATTTAATCTCATTACATCCTTTATTTCACAAATTCCATATATTGGCATATTAGCTTCTTGTATGTTCTTGCAATGACTTGGTTTGCCAAATGTTCATGGTTGTGGTGGTTAATATGTTAAGAGACACCAACACCAAAGGTAAGTCTCATCTGGAGAAAATTAAGGGTTGAGGTATTGTTTCGACCACTTCAAATTGTTTTCATCTTATATCCTTTTCATTTATGAAGGAATAATATGTGCAAAGTTTATATATTTTTTAATATTTTTTGTTTTAATAAAAGTATTGTTGCTTGATTGTCAGGTTTATTAATTATATCATTCACGAGGATTTAATTAAACATGGGTTTTTAAAATATTTTTTATTTTTGTTAAAGTATTGTTCCTTGATTAGGTTATAACTGTTCCAGTTATACCTGGAACAGTTATTTCTCTACTTGATTATTTTTTTTATTTTTGTTTTAATAAAAGTATTGTTCCTTGATTATTTCTCTACTTGTTTGGGGTCAACTTCAACTTTATACTCACATCCGTGTGCCTCCAGACTCTCAACTGCAGTTCAGAAGTACGCGGTTTAAGTTCCAACTGTATCATTACTGCAAATGTTTGCTTTCCAGCATGGGTGATGGACCCTGGACCTGCTGTGCATTATGGGTGTTAAATTATTAATATTATCAAAACAATTCCATTAGTGTTGCAACTATTCTGAATTTTCAGATGTTGCCAGTAGCCGTGAACCATTTGACCTCTGTGAACAACATTATGGAAATTCCTTTAACCTCCCAAGCCAATTTAACCAGCAGCATAATTCAGAGCTCAAGTTTAATAATGTCGGAGGAGCGAGGATCACTATTGCAGGTGTCTTGAGGATGAATGAGAATAAGCTCCTGAATTAGCATATCCAGACGACTGGGGCACATGGCTCCACGGGCCCACATGATGAATTGAAGAGAAGAAGTTCCAAAGGTTCATCAGATGCGAATTCAGGAGCAGTTCTCTAGGCTCATCAGATGAGTAATCCAAAAGCATGAGAATCTCTTAGGTTATTAGATTTTTAAACCAAAAATGAGAACTTTATAAGGTACATTACAAAAGGACAAGTGCAAGAGAATAATTGGAATTTAAATCGAAAAGGAGAAGGTCTAGCTGTCTCTCTCTCACATGATAAATACAAAGAGAGAAGTTTTGCAATGAATAGACACAAAGAACAGAAGCAAAACCTGTAATTAAATATCAAACATGTATAAGTATCCCACAAAAAAGCAAGCGGAGCAATGTATCATAAAAAATGGCACCAAAGTATCTTTATCTTCCAACAAGGTCGGCGATTGGCAAAGCGCTTGGTTGGAAATCTAAGAATTTTCGGTTGCATTGCATATGCACATATTCCTGACAAGAAAAGAAAAAAGCTAGATGAGATTAGATGAGATTGTCAAGAAGTGTATCTTTACCCCGGTTTTTATCCTTTACAGGATTTTCCGCGTCACCAAATCCGTGTTTTTTACTTGCTATTTTCATTACGTTATAATCCTAGTTCTTTCATTAAAAACTTATAAATATATTTTTAGCATTAACACACATAAATTTGGTAAAAACAATTGGCGCCGTCTGTGGAAAATTGCTAAGGATTTCTACACACCTACATCATGTCCACTAGTGAACCACCACAAAACTCGAAAAACACAGAAGACAACGCTTCCAACAACGAGGAGATGGCTGCAACGTTGAAAAAGCTACAATCAGAGATGGACAAATGCAGTCGATTTTGATGGAAAGAGCCACACACCAAACTGGCTAGTGGAAAGGTACTTAGTTGGTTTCCATATCAACTAAGGTTTCTACTAAACAACATGTGCAAGAATTAGGTACAAAGGTAAATAATCGTGAGAGTAAATTAGAAGCGCAGTTTAACAAGAATGCAGAACATGACTTGGATGATGGAAAAACTGGAAGAAGCGAACTTCAAAAAAAAAAAAACTAATCCACAACTATGTTCAAATGTAATAAAAAACAATATGTAGTCACTAATAATACTTTTAATTAAAACAAAAAGAGAAACAATAGGTTATAAGTAAATGCTTTTAATAAAAAAGGGCAAAAAAGAATATAAATGAATTATATAATCTTTTGAGCATATTTTGTGATTATAATATAATAGGTAATTAAGGTTGGAGGCCATGGAAAAATCATTTTAGAGGAGAACTTAGAAATCATATAATCATTAATTAGAATATAACTTATGATGTTATTAATTTTGTATTAAGTTTTCTTCTATATCATTGAGAAACGATGTCCAAAATGTCTATATCTCACTTGTGTACTTTCTAAATACGTGTTTGTATTAATGTCACCTACATTAACTTATTTTATATCAAAATAATTTTATTTGGTTTGCCATTTTAACAGTCAAGCATCAGTTCGACTAGTACAGCTAACTAGTGTTGAATCCTGAATTAGTGTTACGATTATTTTAAAAATATTTTTCAATAATCCAAACGTATGGATGTCAATAGATATATATATTAGTGATGTAACCAAAATTTCATATCAAAATAATTTTATTTGGTTTGACATTTTAACAATCAAGCATCAGTTTCACTAGTACAACTAACTAGTGTTGAATCCTGAATTAGTGTTACGATTATTTTAAAAATATTTTTCAATAATCCAACCGTATGGATGTCAATAGATAAATATATTAGTGATATAACCAAAATTTTATATCAAAATAATTTTATTTGGTTTGCCATTTTAACAGTCAAGCATCAGTTCGACTAGTACAGCTAACTAGTGTTGAATCCTGAATTAGTGTTACGATTATTTTAAAAATATTTTTCAATAATCCAACTGTATGGATGTCAATAGATATATATATATATATATATATTAGTGATGTACCCAAAATTTCATATCAAAATAATTTTATGTGGTTTGACATTTTAACAGTCAAGCATTAGTTTGACTAGTATAGCTAACTAGTGTTGAATCTTGAATTAGTGTTTCGATTATTTTAAAAATATTTTTCAACGATCCAACCGTATGGATGTCAATAGATATATATATTAATGATATAACCAAAATTTCATATCAAAATAATTTTATTTGGTTTGACAATTTAACAGTCAAGCATGAGTTTGACTAATACAACTAACTAGTGTTGAATCTTGAATTAGTGTTTCGATTATTTTAAAAATATTTTTCAACGATCCAACCATATGGATGTCAATAGATATATATATTAGTGATATAACCAAAATTTTATATCAAAATAATTTTATTTGGTTTGCCATTTTAACAGTCAAACGTCAGTTTGACTAGGACAACTAACTAGTGTTTAATCCTAAATTGGTGTTTCAATTATTTTACTTATATTTTTCAACGATCCAACCGTATGAATGTAAATAGATATATATTAGTGATATAACCAAAATTTCATATCAAAATAAATTTATTTGGTTTGTCATTTTAATAGTCAAGTATTAGTTCGATTAGTACAATTAACTAGTGTTTAGTTCTGAATTTGTGTTTCGATTATTTTAAAAATATTTATCATATATCCAACCGTATGGATGACAATATTTATCAAAATATTTATTTTTTTCTGAAATTCTTGAAATGTCACCCAAACAAATAAATGTTGGCATTAATATGGTTGAATCATGAAATAATATTTTTAAAAATTGAAATTATCAAAAATCATGTGCTAATTTACGACGGAATCTGTCACAAAATTATTTAACTTAAGACGAAATGTTCACATCGTCTCAACTTCAAATGATTTTTATTTTCCCACCAAAATTTTTGGGAAAAATTTAAATTTTCCTCTTTGATAACTTACGACGAAGTTTAATTTCCGTCGTAAATTTGACGATCCGATTTTTTCCGTCGCAAATATTCCGTCGTAAATTTAGATAAAATTACCATGTGATCATACAGTTTTAAAGAATCACATGAAGTCTCATCTGAGCATTCTTTATAATGTTTATTGGAATTAGCTGATTAATTATCAGTATAAGCTATATATGACCTGCTTATTATCTTTAGCTATATATAAGCTAAAGATCTTGCAAAGCTTGACTTGTTTTTAGTTTGTAGATAAGACATGAATGATAGAAGCAACAATTTTCACTGATGCAAAGCATTATGCAATGATGTTGGTCTAGAGCGTATATAAGTTCCAATGAAATGATGTTGCTCATTTTGGTTAAAAATTTCTCAATGAGAAATATGATTAAGGTTGATTTACAATAGAGCCGACAATTTCGTACAATTGACACGATAATTTGTATTTGTGTTCACCTTTTTGGTATACGAACACGAAAATACACCCTTAAATTCAGTTTAGGTTTTGGGTTTACTTTTGGGTACATGACATGAAACGAAAATACACGAAGAGTTAATTAATTAAATAAATATTTCAAAATTTTATAAATACATATTGGGTATAGAAGTTTTAATAAAACAAAATAGAAAATAGTTTCAAATTTGAGTTCAACAAAATTTGACTACACTTGACTCATTATAACTTTAATCACTTGAGACTCAACTAGTAAAACTTTAATCGAAAAGTTTGGTAATTAAATATTTTTATTTATATATATTTTATGGAAAGTTACATGAACCACAACACAAAAAGTACACGAAGATTTCATAGTGGCTCATGGTTGGCAGAGGTGATGCTTTCATAAAAGTACATCAAAGCTGGCCATTACATGGTTCTCCACTGAAGCTAGTATCCCTCAAGAAATCTAGTCCACATTCAAAGGAAATTTCTTTGAGCTTTCTTTGCAAAGTTGAGGTGAGTTACGTATGGACTATTAAGTTCCTTATTTATTGCATTCACAACATTCATATTTATAAATGTATGAATCTATATAAATATTAGTAATTTTTGTGTTAAGTAGTGAAATGATGTCAAAATGTGGTAGAAATGTATGAATGTATGTTCTCTATATGTTGTCGGAACACACAAAATTAGCCTTGGGAATTGCAATATCCTAATTTTACGAAGGCAGGTATCCTTTGTTAAAAGTAATCTAATTTCTAATTCTTATAAATTATCTGGTAGAGTATAGAAGATTCTAGTCAGAAGTAATGCAAGCACAGATTCAAGTAATCAGTATAAGCAATGAAAAGTTTCCTGATCTTATTCATGAACCATATTAATGATGTAAACTAATAGTCTTCTTAAGTCTTGCTATATGAACTTATTAAAGTGAACAAGTGATCATATATAAATTAAAGCATTCTGCCTTCTTTGTCAATACTGATTCCAACAAATTTGGTATTAGAGCCAAAACATTAATCCAGACCCCAAAATAATTAAAATTCATAAACCCTTCATTATATACAATGACAGCTTCTAATGAAGCATTATTCAACTATGCACAAAACAATATTCCAATTTTCAATGATAAAAGCTATGATTTCTGGAGCATCCAAATGAAAACATTGTTCAACAAGGAGTTAGCAAAGCAATCTTTCCCCATATTATGGGAGCAAAAACATCAAAAGAAGCATGGGATCTTTTGCGAAATACTGATATGTCATTGTGAAATACTGATGAAAATGCCTATGTCTATAGCATTCTTGGAAAACTCTACATTTTCTTCGAACCACGCTTTTTCTTGATTGACCAATTTTTTATTTATTTTTTTGCCAAATTTATAGCAAATTTCATTAATAACATTAAAAAAACTCAATCGGTACAAACCCCTAATTGATCATGCAACCAGGCTGAAAAATAAATAGACGAACTAAATAATTAGCCTGTTTATTTTCGGATTGCTTAACTAACTGAATAAAAATATTCTGAAAATTAAAAATGAAGATAATGGTTTCTCGAGCGATCTAGCCTGCATCTCCACCGAAAACAGTAGTTTCACAATTGACCCTCACATTAATTCCATGGATAGTACAATGTTCAGAGGACTCAATTGCAAAAACTGAGAGGGCCTTCGTGTTATGAACAAAAATATTTTGTGAGAGGTGAGCACATGGGATTTTCACTACCGTATTAATAGCACCCCAACTATCTACCTGCCGGACACCAGCTATAAACCTACCGAAAGTGTTGTTGATGTAAGATATCCAGATCTTCCAATATACCGTGAAATCCATTTTCAACACATCGCATAACGCGAGACACATCGCACAAAGTGAGACAATCAGACACATAAATAATAACTCAATTAAACGAAATGAAAAAGAACCGAATTTTTGAACAAAATCCGATATTTATTGAAAGAAAGTTAAAAATAAATGATAAAAATTTTGTATGGATGAAGAGAGAGGATGGAGATAGAGATGAAGATGGGTAAAAAGGGTGAAGAAGGAGGTGTGATGATTAGGGTTAAAGAAAGACGGGGCGGCCGACTCTCATCGAGAGAGAGGGAGAATTGATTGACCAATTTTTTAATACTCTTTTGACATATAATTCAAAACACTCTTTAGCCTTTTCGGGTTTTTGCATCTTCAAATGCCTTAATTAATAAAAAGAACTTAGGTGTGTGTAATGTACATAATTATAAAAATAAAAATAACATACAACAAACCTCTTGGTAACTTCTACAATAAACTAGCTAATAGTCTTCTTAAGTCTTGCTATATAAACTTGAGATATATCAGTTGTATTAAAGTGAATAAGTGATAATATATAAATTAAATCATTTTGCCTTCTTTATCAATACTGATTCCAAAAAATTTAGTATCAGAGCCAAAACATTAATCCAGACCCCAAAATAATCAAAATTCATAAACCCTTCATTATATACAATGGCAGCTTCTAATGAAGGATTATTCAACTATGCACAAAGCAATATTCCAATTTTCAATGATGAAAGCTATGATTTCTGGAGCATCCAGCTGAAAACATTGTTCATCTCTCATGATTTATGGATTTAGTAGAAGATAACTACGAAGCTGGTGTTACGCAGGAAGAGATAACATCCTTGTCAGTGGCTAGGCATGATGAATTCAAAAATAAAAAGAAAAAAGATGCAAGAGCTTTGCACTGTATTCAATAAGGAGTTAGCAAAGCAATCTTTCCCCGTATTATGGGAGCAAAAACATCAAAAGAATCATGGGATCTTTTGCAAAATCAGTTTTCAAGGTTACGAAGCACTAATTTCAGTAAAATTCTAAGTATTCTGGAATTCTTCTCTAAGGTGTCAACAATCATTAATCAGATTCGAAGTTATGGAGATACCTTGGATGATAAAAAAAGTTGTCCATTAAATTTTAAGAAGCCTGCCAGCAAAATTTGAGCATGTGGTTGCAACAATTGAAATTTCTAAGGACTTGTCTAAATTAACGGTGGATGAACTCATGCGTGCTCTTGAAGCTAATGAGGAAAGAATTCGTAGATTCTCAAATCAGCCCCTGGAACAAGCTTTTCAAGCAAAAATCAATATAAGAAACAAAAATGATGTTGCACATCAGGAGAACGAGACACGAAGAAACTACAACAGGAACCAAAATTTTAGAAAAGGTAATCAGAATTTTCGAGGAAGAGGAGGAAGAAGAAATTTTAATGAAAGAAGCAACTTCAACAATTCCAAATATATCATTTGCTAGCGATCAAATCATGAGTCGAAAAATTGCAAATTCCGATGCAAAAGGTGCAAAGTTTCTAACCATTCTCAGAGAGACTGCTGGTTCCAAAACAAAACTCAAGGAAATGCAAATTTTTCAGAGGAGAGTAAAGAGCCACAAAAGGAGTGGTATATTGATAGCGCTTGTAGCAATCACATGACGGGCAAAAAGGAGCTTTTCTCAAAACTTGATAAAATATATAAATCTAAAGTAAAGATCGGAGATGGGAAAATGTTGAAAATTGAAGGCAAAGGGATCATTACCTTTTATTCTAAAGAAGATAAGTCTTCAAACATTACTGATGTTCATTATGTTCCTGAATTAACTCAAAATCTATTGAGTATTGGACAATTGATGCAAAGAGGTTTTTCCATAATTTTTGATGAAGATCATTGTGTTACTTTCGATAAGAAAAAGAAATTCTCAGTGGCAAGAGTTAGAATTATTCCAAACAAAACTTTTCATTTAATAATGCCACTGGAAGGTGGTGTTGCTTTAAAAGTTGTGAAGAACGATGATACTTTTTCTTCGCATCTAAGGTATGGGCATCTTAACTTTAATGGACTGAAGTTATTAAAAGAGAAAAATATGGTCATAGGTCTGCCTTCCATCTCAAAAAACAGTGAAGTTTGTTAAGGTTGTTTATATGGGAAAATGCACAGATTGCCTTTTCCCGAAACTGCTTGTAGAGCAAGGGCTCCGGTGGAACTAGTTCACTCAGATATATGCGAATCAAGGACTCCATCCATCAATGGCAGCAAATACATTCTCCTATTCGTGGATGGCTACACAAGAATGATGTGGGTATATTTCTTGAAGCAAATATATGAGGCATTTAACTCTGTTATCCAGTTCAAGGTGCTGGTAGAAAATCCAAGTAAATTTAAAATAAAAACTCTCAGAACTGATCGCGGTGGAGAGTATATATCTCAACCTTTTCTTAGTTATTGTAAAGAAAAAGGCATAAGCAGGCAGCTAACGATAAGATATAGTCCTCAGTAAAACGGCGTCGCAGAATGGAAGAATCGAACAATTGTGGAAATGGCCAGAAGCATGTTTAAAGAAAAAGGATTGTCAAATATTTTCTGGGCAGATTAATACAGCTATCTACCTTCTGAATATCTCTCCAACAAAGTCAGTGTTTAATAAATCACCTTACGAAGCTTGGCATAGGCAAAAACCAGAAGTACATCAACTCAAAGTATTTGGATGCATCGCCTATTCTCATATTCCTGCACAACATAGAGAGAAATTTGATGAGAAATGTGAGAAACTACTTTTTCTTGGCTATAGTGAAGAATAAAAGGCTATCGTCTTTTTAATCCTGCCACCAAGAAATTTGTGATCTCCAAAGATGTAATTTTTGAAGAAAAGAAACAATGGAACTTTCAAAATAATACATCTGAATCATAACTTCAGAATGTGCCAACAATTTCTCCAGAAACTTTGGAAGTTGTTGTCACACCAGAAGAAGGATCAAGATTCACAATTGAAGATACCACATATACAGAAGTACTCAGACATCGTTCAATTCAAGATATTTATGATTCTTATAATGTTGTATTCTTTACATGTGAACCAAACAAAATTTAAGGATGCTGCAAAAGAAGGAACATCGAGAAAAGCAATGGATGATGAGATTACAACAATAGAGAAGAATCATACATAGAGACTTGTTGATCCTCCTGAAAATAAAGATGTCATAGGACTGAAGTGGGTCTATAAGACAAAATATAATAAAGATGGAACAGTCCAAAAGCACAAAGCAAGATTAGTATCTAAGGGGTACTTCTCAGCAACCAGAAATTGATTTTACTGAAACTTTTGCTCCAGTAGTACGCATGGAGACAATAAGATATGTACTTGCTATTTGTTATATCAAGTATTTCTACGACATGACGACTAGAAGTTGCATGCGACGGGGGTGGACGAATACGTAAGACATGATCATTCAGGTGTCGACATGGACAGCTGCAAGAAGAGAGCCAAAGACGTGTAGAAGGATTCAATAACAAACCTGAAAAATAGGAGAAAAGCATCAAAAAAGTGGAGAAGAACGTGGAAGATGGTAAGAGAGATGGGAGGAGAAAAAAATAGCTAACAAAAGGATAGAGGGCAATTCAAATAAAAAAGTGAGACAACGGCAGGAAGATTAGAGGGGGATAAATAGTAGAAAATACATAGACTAGAGCAAGTCTTCTAGTATAACACAAAAATACACTACTTCTTACATTGTAATTCAGCTACGTGATTTTGATATAGTGGATCTCTTTTAGGCTGGGCTACAAATCCCACCTGCGGTTTTGATCCTTTACGGGATTTTCTGCCTCACCAAATCGTGGTGTTTTTACTTGCTATTTTCATTACGTTATAATCCTAGTTCTTTCATTAAAAACTTATAAATATATTATTAGCATTAACACACATAAATTTGGTAAAAATAATTGGCGCCGTCTGTGGAAAATTGCTAAGGATTTCTACACACCTACATCATGTCCACCAGCGAACCAACACGAAACCAGACAAACACAGAAGGTAACGCTTCCAACAACGAGGAGATGGCTGTAATGTTCAAAAAGCTACAGTCAGAGATGGACAAATGCAGTCGCTTTTGATGGAAAGAGCCACACACCAAACTGGCTATTGGAAAGGTACTTAGTTGGTTTCGAAGTCAACTAAGGTTTCTACTGAACAACATGTGCAAGAATTAAGTACAAAGGTAAATAATTGTGAGAGTGAATTAGAAGCGCAGTTTAACAAGAATGTAGAACATGACTTGGATGATGGAAAAACCGGAAGAAGCGAACTTCAAAAAAAAACTAATCCACAACTAAGTTCAAATGTAATAAAAAATAATATGTAGTCACTAATAATACTTGTAATTAAAAGAAAAAGAGAAACAATAGGTCATAAATAAATGTTTTTAATAAAAAAGGGCCAAAAACAATATAAATGAATTTTATAATCTTTTGAGCATATTTTGTGATTATAATATAATAGGTAATTAAGGTTGGAGGCCATGGAAAAATCATTTTAGAGGAGAACTTAGAAATCATATAATCATTAATTACAATATAACTTATGATGTTATTAATTTTGTATTAAGTTTTCTTCTATATCATTGAGAAACCATGTCCAAAATGTCTATATCTCCCTTGTGTACTTTCTAAATACCTGTTTGTATTAATTTCATCTATATTAACTTATGACCAAATATGTCATATTGGATGAGTCTGAGTCGGAAAGGACTTTTCGATCTATGATAATGGTCATTACCGATCAAAAAGGTAATAAATAACTTTTTCATTTTCTTGAGTATTGGCCCCACCCATTTACATGGCAGCAACGGGAATGTTTAATAAATCACCTTACGAAGCTTGGCATGGGCAGAAACCAGAAGTACATCAACTCAAAGTATTTGGATGCATCGCCTATTCTCATATTCCTGCACAACATAGAGAGAAATTTGATGAGAAAGGTGAGAAACTGCTTTTTCTTGGCTATAGTGAAGAATAAAAGGCTATGGTCTTTTTAATCCTGCCACCAAGAAATTTGTGATCTCCAAAGATGTAATTTTTGATGAAAAGAAATAATGGAACTTTCAAAATAATACATCTGAATCATCACTTCAGAATGTGCCAACAATTTCTCCAGAAACTTTCGAAGATGTTGTCACACCAGAAGAAGGATCAAGATTCACAATTGAAGATACCACATATACAGAAGTACTCAGACATCGTTCAATTCAAGATATTTATGATTCTTATAATATGGTATTCTTTACATGTGAACCAAAAAATTTAAGGATGCTGCAAAAGAAGGAACATCGAGAAAAGCAATGGATGATGAGATTACAACAATAGAGAAGAATCATACATGGAGACTTGTTGATCCTCCTAAAAATTAAGATGTCATAGGACTGAAGTGGGTCTATAAGACAAAATATAATAAAGATGGAACAGTCCAAAAGCACAAAGCAAGATTAGTATCTAAGGGGTACTTATCAGCAACCAGAAATTGATTTTACTGAAACTTTTGCTCCAGTAGTACGCATGGAGATAATAAGATATGTACTTGCTATTTGTTATATCAAGTATTTCTACGACATGACGACTAGAAGTTGCATGCGACGGGGGTGGGACGAATACGTAAGACATGATCATTCAGGTGTCGACATGGACAACTGCAAGAAGAGAGCCAAAGACGTATAGAAGGATTCAATAACAAACCTGAAAAATAGGAGAAAAGCAGCAAAAAAGTGGAGAAGAACGTGGAAGATGGTAAGAGAGATGGGAGGAGAAAAAATAGCTAACAAAAGGATAGAGGGCAATTCAAATAAAAAAGAGAGACAACGGCAGGAAGATTAGAGGGGGATAAATAGTAGAAAACACATAGACTAGAGCAAGTCTTCTAGTAGAACACAAAAATACACTACTTCTTACATTGTAATTCAGCTACGTGATTTTGATATAGTGGATCTCTTTTAGGCTGGGCTACAAATCCCACCTGCGGTTTTGATCCTTTACGGGATTTTCCGCCTCACCAAATCGTGGTGTTTTTTACTTGCTATTTTCATTACGTTATAATCCTAGTTCTTTCATTAAAAACTTATAAATATATTATTAGCATTAACACACATAAATTTGGTAAAAACAATTGGCGCCGTCTGTGGAAATTTGCTAAGGATTTCTACACACCTACATCATGTCCAGCAGCGAACCACCACGAAACCTGACAAACACAGAAGGTAACGCTTCAACAACGAGGAGATGGCTGCAATGTTGAAAAAGCTACGAGATGGACAAATGCAGTCGATTTTGATGGAAAGAGCCACACACCAAACTGGCTATTGGAAAGGTACTTAGTTGGTTTCGATGTCACCTAAGGTTTCTACTGAACAACATGTGCAAGAATTAAGTACAAAGGTAAATAATCGTGAGAGTGAATTAGAAGCGCAGTTTAACAAGAATGTAGAACATGACTTGGATGATGGAAAAACCGGAAGAAGCGAACTTCAAAAAAAAAAACTAATCCACAACTAAGTTCAAATGTAATAAAAAGCAATATGTACTCACTAATAATACTTGTAATTAAAAGAAAAAGAGAAACAATAGGTCATAAATAAATGCTTTTAATAAAAAAGGGACAAAAACAATATAAATGAATTTTATAATCTTTTGAGCATATTTTGTGATTATAATATAATAGGTAATTAAGGTTGGAGGCCATGGAAAAATCATTTTAGAGGAGAACTTAGAAATCATATAATCATTAATTAGAATATAACTTATGATGTTATTAATTTGTAATAAGTTTTCTTCTATATCATTGAGAAACCATGTCCAAAATGTCTATATCTCACTTGTGTACTTTCTAAATACCTGTTTGTATTAATTTCATCTATATTAACTTACGACCAAATATGTCAGATTGGATGAGTCTGAGTCGGAAATGACTTTCTATCTATGATAATGGTCATTACCGATCAAAAAGGTAATAAATAACTTTTTCATTTCTTGAGTATTGGCCCCACCCATTTACATTGCAGCAACGTGAATGTTTAATAAAGTTTGATAACCGATCAAGTTTTTGGTTACTTTTAAATCTACAATTCACCTTTGCTTCGTCCCAGTTTTTCCTACTTGGCATCTATGTGCCACATGTCACGCTTGACTACGATGTCACCGTGGTCCGTGTCAACTTTGGTTTGTTGGTCTTGTTCATGTTTATACACAAACAAAGAAATATTTTCATCAATTATATCTGATCACAATGTAACCGACCAACTTCATAAGAAATATTGTTGAAAATAGTCATGAATAGTCTATTTTGATCATTTTTGTATTACACCATTTTATTTTTTGGAAAACATTAATATATTATTTGAAATTATATAATATAATATATTTGCACTAAGATGTTTTTTATAAATTACATAATGTAGTTGAAAAAAATTGTTGTATTTAGTACCAATTCTTTACTCCTATAAATTGTTTAACTTAATTAATTTAGAAATACATATTTCATAAAAAATAAGTAAATTAGTTTTAAAAGTTCAAATTTGAATGATTCATGTAGAACTTTTAAATATTACTCTCTCGGTCCCTTTGAAATATATACAAATGGTTTGGTATTAAGAGATAGTGTAATTTTGAAAAAAAAAGTAAGAAAATTGAGTAAAGTGATGGTACTCATCAATATTATATATATATATATAGGGGACTACTCTAATACAAATCTCCTTATAATGAAAACTAAAAACTAAAATAATTTTTTTGTTAAATCACGTCAAAACATGGCACATATGGAGAAAAATACAGTAAAGTCGGATTTCAAAAAAGTTTATCGATTAACGGGAAAAAATAAATAAATAACGGAGGGGAAAAACTGGAATTATGTGTAGCACGGAGCATATATATTGTGTGTAGACCTTGGATTAGATTGATCTAAGGGCTGAGATTAGTTTCTAATTTTTATTTTAATTTTAGTTTCTATTTGATTATTTGTATATATATATATATAACTAGTGAGTAGTTAATTTCTATATAATAAAATTTTACAATTTTGAGTCACTTTGAAAATGTATAGAATTGAGACAGAGAGAGTGGGAAATATGCACCCATTACAAAATTTTAAAAATTTATCATTTGTAATTGTGTTTTTGTATTACTAAATAAAATAATAAATTTAATAAATATTTTATTTTGATATTATCATACAACTATAAAAAACAAACAAAAAAGTTATTTCTTTGTTTTTAAAACCTTACAAAGAATATGAACTAAAAAAATAATAGAGAAATAGAAAAATTACTTGATTGAGAATATTACAGTAAAGAAATTCTAAGAAATTTCCTACAAATTTCTAATATTTTATATATCACCCCTATATATAAACTTAAGGGTGTTGCACATACTCCATAATCCCTAATTCCTTGACGGCCGCCCCAATCTTACTATATTCCAGAACTTCAAAATTTAGTATATGACCAACAATTGAGCTGCAAAGATGGTGAGGAGAGCGGATCAGGGGAAGATATCAGGGTCTTTGTGCTAAAGGTACAACTAATTTCTATAAATAAGATTTTGATTTGCTTTGTATTATAGGTTGGCACTTTTAATCCTTAAATTTTTCATATGTGTAGCTTTATCAGGGATTGTTCATTATACATCAAAGATGTGGGGAGTTATACATACTAATTCTCTTTTTGATTCTTTTATATTGATTTTTATTTATTTTTATTAAAATAGGGTAATGTTTGCACAGGAGGTGATAGGAAAGGTCACCCTATCACAGTTGCGGCTAAGGAGTTCTGCATAATCTTGCCCCAAAACTCCAAAAGTGCGGCAGCCATCACAGTTGACCCCACTGTAGCAGCACAATACATCGGTCTTTTTGCCCTTCTTCCCATAAACCATGTCTCGTATTAGGTCATCTGATTCGAATGAGGGTGTCATCTGATTGTCCAAGGAGGTCGTAGTCATCCTCTTTGTCACTGTCCTTGTTGTACTAATTTTTTTATTATCTATTATCTTTTAAATTCAAGCAATGTAATCGTAGTAACCCTTTGGAAATAATAGATAAATTAGTATCATGTTAATTATTATTAATCAAATATTGTTAAATTTGTGAGGATCTATATGCGGATATCTTAAATTGATAATATTAGTTATCTCTTGTATACATTACTCAAAACTACAACAAATTATTTCATTTACTTTTATATAAATTATATAGCCATAACATCTTTTTATTGATTATTAACTATAAATTAAATTTTTAAAATTGAAATAAGTAACAATTACTTTATATAGACAAAAGTTTTAAATAATATCTATCCAACATTCCTATCAAGCAAAGTCTATATAATATGTAATATATCAATTGTATAATAATTTCAAACTAATTTTACTTTACTTATAAGTATTGTTTTGTATGTGTTTAAAAGCCTAGCACGTGTGGAGATAAATTAAAAATAAATTTAGTTGGCCAACAATCATCCAAAACAAAAATAAACTCCAAAGAACCCAAAGTTTAATATATAAAATAAATTGCTAATCCACAATTAAAATCAAATGTAAACAAAAACAATATGTAATCACAAAGAAATGCTTTTAATGAAAAGAAAATGAGAAAAAAAATGATAAGTAGTGCACTAATCACATCTAATTATGTAAAAAAAGATTAGAAAAATAAAATTATTAATATTATATAGGGATAAAAAATATAAATGAATTTGAGAATCTCTTGATCACATTTTCAATTATAAAATAGGTAATTAAGGTTGTAGGCCATGCGAAAATCTGAAATGAGTATAAAAATCATATAATCATTAATTACCTTATAATTCTTCTATGTCATTGTGAAATAATGATGAAAATGCCTATGTCTATAGCATTCTCGGCAAACTCTACACTTTCTTCGAACCACCCCTTTTCTTGATTGACCAATTTATTTATTTAGTTTTTTTTCAAATTTATAGCAGATTTCATTAATAACATGAAAAAAATTCAATCGGTACAAACCCCCAATTCATCATGCAACCAGGTTGAAAAACAAATAGACGAACTAAATAATTAGCCTCTTTGTTTCCGGATTGCTTAACTGACTGAATACAAATATTCTGAAAATTAAAAATAAAGATAATGGTTTCTCGAGCGATCCAGCCTGCATCTCCACCGAAAACAGTAGTTTCACAATTGCCCTCACATTAATTCCATGGATAGTACAATGTTTAGAGGACTCAATTGCAAAAACTGAGAGGGCCCTCGTGTTATGAACAAAAATATTTTGTGAGAGGTGAGCACATGCACTTTTCACTACTGTATCAAAAGCACCACCTATCTACCTGCCGGACACCATCTATAAATAATAACTCAATTAAACGAAATGAAAAAGAAGTAAATTTTTGAACAGAATCCAATATTTATTGAAAGAAAGTTAAAAACAAATGATAAAAATGTTGTATGGATGAAGAGAGAGGATGAAGATAGAGATGAAGATGGGTAGAAAGGGTGAAGAAGGAGGTGTGATGATTAGGGTTAAAGGAAGATGGGGCGGCCGACTCTCATCGAGAGAGAGGGAGAATTGATTGACCAATTTTTTAATACTCTTTTTGACATATAATTCTAAACACTCTTTAGCCTTTTCGGGTTTTTGCATCTTCAAATGCCTTAATTAATAAAAAGAACTTAGGTGTGTGTAATGTACATATTATAAAAATAAAAATAACATACAACAAACTTCTTGGTAACTTCTTAGCCCATTTCGAATTTTGTGCAAGAATGGCAATACACGTGTATGCCCAACTGCCCATTTTGAACGAATAGTCGCATTCAATATCTTCACTGTTGTATCATTTTGTATATTAAAATTAATTTTAATGTAGTCAGTCATAAACACAAAAGCTTCATAATCTATGAGCT